>NC_086007.1:3992500-4292500 GCF_030014385.1 Trichomycterus rosablanca
AATGATGGTTTACACGCATCAGAAGAGCTTCAGAAACATGTCTGGCCTTAAATAATCTTTACGATATGGCACATTCGTTTAAAAGGAGCTCTGTGCTTCCTTTCTTAGCGCTCAGATCATTCCTGGAGCATCTGGACTCCTCTGGGATGATATTTCCATTCGCGCCAGCCTTATTTTGAACATGAATCACCTATATAGCGAGACTCCCTGAACGTGGAGTGAACTCCAGCTAAGGTCAGCATGTTCATGGACTCGTCCCAACTCTTTATGAAAGGCATGTGCGTGCGGCTATAGGCCGAGCTGCATTATGGGATATACATCTTCCTTTGGTTTGGTGCTGATTGCAGTTAAGTGCTCATTTATCTTGTTCCAGTGTGCAAGCTCGCATGATGTCATGGCGTTTTCATGTGTAGCTTTTCCTGCAGATAAAAGTGTCTCTTTGCTGGAGAGCTGAAGAAATAAAAGCTTAATTCAGGTTTAAATTTATTGGATTTTTTATTGTTCGCTGGATGAAGAGAGACGTGGCTAAGTTCATGCCGCAGGCTAATACAGGTCAAACAGTTCTCACTGGGCCTCTGCAGTAATCGTACTGTGCAGCCGTGTTCAGCTTCCAAAGGAGCTGGGATATGTGGGTAAAGCATTTCATTGTACTGTACACGTGTGTATTTATATATGACAAATAAAGGCGGTCCATCTGCACAAGATTATCATCATCATGTAGAAATAAATCATATTCAGTGCTGTATAACTGCTTTAAAATAAGCTTTTGTGTTGCAGCGGTAGACTGTGTTAGGTGACAGTGGTTTTCTGAAGTACTCCAGTGGTTTTCTGAAGTACTCCTGAGCCCATGTGGCTATATTTACCACAATAAAGGCATTTCATCAGTTCTGTATAAGTGCCTTACAGTGACAATTGCACTGGAAGCTGTGGTGGCACTGGTGCTTCTGTTGAAGCTTCAAACCAGAAGCTTGTTAAATATCTCATTCCAAGATGACTTATACAATATTGCAGCTATAACAGCTTGCACTGTTCTGCAAAGGCTTTTATAGGATTTTGGCATTTCTGTGGAAATTTGTTGCCATTAAGTCAAAAGAGAAGACCTGCCTCACAATCAGCATTTCAGTTTATCCCAAAAATGTTCAATGGAGAGCCTCATGGCAGGAATGGACCGGGTTTTATTCCCTGGCCAGGCAGCCAGGGTCTTTTTTAGAGCAGTTGTAGCCTAGTGGTTAAGGTACTGGACTAGTAATCAAAAGGTCGCTGGTTCAGGCCCCACCACTGCCATGTTGTCACTGTTGGGCCCTTAAGCAAGGTCTATAACCCTCAATTGCTTAAACAGTAAGCTGTCACAGTACTGTAAGTCACTTTGGATAAAAGCGTCTGCTACATGCCGAAAATGTAAAATGTTTTCTGGGTGGAGTTTGCATTTTCTCCTTGTGTCTGTGTGGGTTTTCAAATTGCCTAAAGTGCAAAGTGTGATGGACTATTGACCTGTCTGGGGTGTTTCTATTGCCCAATGAATTAGACCAACAGAGACCATGACATGTAAAGTAAATGAATGTTCAATGGAGTTAATAATGTGCAGGTCTGTGGAGTTCCTTTACACCAAGCACATCAATCATGTCTTTACACACCTCACTTTTTGCACAGGGTCAGAGTCAGGCTGAAATAAAAGGATAAAATAATAGGAGGGGTGTCCCCATTCTTGGTGGCAGGGTGGCTCAGTGGGTAGCACTGTCGCCTCACAGCAAGAAGGTCCTGGGTTTGATCCCTAGGCGGGGCGGTCTGGGTCCTTTCTGTGTGGAGTGTGCAAGTTCTCCCCGTGTTTGCATTGGTTTTCTCCCACAGTCCAAAAACATGCAGTCAGGTTCAATGGAGACACTGAATTGCCCTATAGGTGAATGGGTGTGTGTGCATGTGTGTCTGCCATGCGATGGACTGGCATCCCGTCCAGGGTGTTACTGTGTGCCTTGCGCCCATTAAAAACCCCCACAACCCTAACTGGCTAAGCGGATAAGAAAATGAATGAATGTCCACATACTTTTGACTAGTTCATTTACTTTAGCAGCACAAATTCTGCTGTTTGTCTGCAGGAGATATTCTGGTAATGAAGAGAATCATGGCATTTAAAAATCCTGGTAAAATCATCCTAAAGTTTTGGAATAGGTGTAGAATTTATTAAAGGGTTATTTATTCATGCTTCGTCTTTTAAACTAAATATATGCTTAATTCTAAACAAGGCAATGTGAGCTGATTGTGTGTATTTTATACTGCAGATTATTATGGCACAAAGTACCAAAGGAAAATATTTTGGCATTAATGATTTCCCAGAATATCCACACAATGCAGGTTCCCTGAGGTTCAGGCGTTGCACGGCAAAACCCGAGTAAAAAGTCCAAAGTCTCCTGCTAGTCCAATAAAATCTCCCGAGTCAGCTAAAAAAGCACGACTTCAATGCCTCCCACTGTGTGAAGTTTGTTTTACAGCTATTGTTACCCTCTGAACGGCTGCCCATAGTGCGCTGGAATCGGTTGTGCATCCCTGAGCTCTGAGAAACATCTGACGTCCAGTACAAATGCTCAGGAATGTGACGGCGGTATGATTAAAGGGGCAGAACCTACTGTACGCCCTCCTGAGGGAAGTGCATTTAGCTCCACAGTCTCGAACACTGAGAGCGCCAAGGAATCTATTCGCTTTTGGCCAGAGTGAACAGAGACAAAACAGTAATCTCAGGATTTTGCAATACGTGCTGGTGCATTTCTTTTACCAGCTCCCATAATGCCATTATAATCAGTAAAAAGGCAAAGAAACAGTCTCAGAAATGTTTCTACAAGCAGTAATTCACCACACCAAAGATTAACCAATGAAATCCCAGTAATATAATGGATATATTGTTTAAGCCTCTGGGGTATTGATTGGAAGGTTACAGAGTTTAAGTTCAGGCTCAGTCGAGCGGTCACTGTTGGGCCCTTGAGTCAGTCCCTTAACCCAGATCAGGATTGACCTTGTGTGTTCACCCCAACCTCCTAACAAGCTGGAATATGTGAAGAAAAGAATGTCATTGTACATTATACATTTGTATATACAATAAAGCCTTTCTTTTACTTCTCTGTGTTCATATTTTCACACAATATAGCCAAATGTATGTGGACACCAGTGCTAACTGTTTTGTTTAGGCGTTTCATTGTTGTCAAGTGTATACGCCGATTAGGCATAACATTATGACCACCTTCCTAATATTGTCTTGCTCTCCCTTTTGCTGCCAAAACAGCCCTGACTTGTCAGGGCATAGACTCATCTAGACCCCTGAAGGTGTGCTGTGGTATCAGGCACCAAGATGTCAGCAGCAGATCCTTTAACTCCTGTAAGTTGGGAGATCGGACTTGTCTGTCCAGCACATCCCACAGATGCTCGATTGGACTGAGATCTGGGGAATTTGGAGGCCAAGTCAACACCTCAAACACAGTGTTGTGCTCCTCAAACCGTTCCTGAACCACTTTTGCTTTGTGGCAGGGCGCATCATCCTGCTGAAAGAGGAAGAAGAGCTTTTGTGATTGTAAACGGCATTTTGTGAGTGTGGAGTGTTACAGGGTTTATATGCTAATGTAAGACAGACAAAAAACACACATTTGATTGCGGTTTTGAATCAGTGTGATTGTAAGTGCTGCCACATACGCTGCAACAATGTGAATGTATTTTTACTGAGATGAGGAATAAACAGAGCCTCTTCATGTCTTTACAGAGCTTTGCTTTGTGCAAAGGAGTACGGTCCTCGTTAAACAGGAAAGGGCCTTCCCTAAACTGTAGCTGCGAAGTTGGAAGCATTTAATTTCCTTTATATAACTGATTTATTACACCTGTTAGCAACTGTTTTGGCTGAAACACATAAAGTCAATAATAAAAATTATAATGGGACCACACGTGTGTTTCTACACCTACCGGATGATTTTTATGTCCGTTTTAAGCTGATTTCCAGACCCTGTTGTGGTCCGTTACTAGTTTAGTTACTGTTTTGACTTCTTATTTGGTGCATATTTTGTGGTTTGGGATGTAGCCTGGTTGATGAGCGTGTACTCTCTTGTCAGATTGCTTCAGTATGAGAAAATGTGTTGAACTGAGTAAAGTACAGTATAGGGACCCACAAACAAAGTAAATAAAAGTGCAGTTGTGCAACCAAATCTCATGTTGCATGAAAAATATGGACCATAAATGTCAGATAATGGCATAAATTTTTTTAAATGTTGTGAAAGTTCAAGTTCACTGTTCAGTATTATTTCCAGATCAGTCAGTTTATCTCTGACCAGGCCAGTTCACACAAATCAATGATTTTTAGTTGGACTGAAACAAATTCACATATTTATGTATCGTGAGGCTGATAGTATAAATAGAAACGTGTCTGCTATTAATTTAATCTCCTTCTACACTCACTGTCCATTTTATCAGCTCCACTTACCATATAGAAGCACTTTGTAGTGTTACAATTACAATTACAACAATTACAATTACAATTACAACTACAGTCAGTAGTTGTAGAACTACAAAGTGCTTCTATATGGTAAGTGGAGCTGATAAAATGGACAGTGAGTGTAGAAACAAGGAGGTGGTTTTAATGTTATGGCTGATCAGTGTATGTAATATACTTTTAATTCATGCCACACTGAAGTCTTACTTCACTCGTAAATACATTATGGAGTGATGAAATCCAGCAGGTCTCGTGATGTGCAGGATTACATTTGTGAAACTAATATCTGTTCTGCCCTGCAGTCTTTTATTTTAATCTAGTGGTTCACAAGATGTTTTTGTGTTTGTTACATGCTAACTGGCTGTTTTCTTTTGCTTTCTGAAATGAAATGACTCTGAGCTATTGACAGCAGCAATAATTATATGAACAATTTAATAAAGTTTTGTTTCACAACTGCACAAGTGAAAGACAAAAGCGCTACTATATCCATTAGTGGAAAAAATGCTGTAGTATTTAATGAAAATAATATTAAAACAGTAAAATCTGCTGTATAATTGATTGATATACTGTATATTGTATTCATTATACTGTACAGTTATTACAGTAATTGCATCCATCTATCTTGTTGCTGGCCATCCTCTTCCTCTTTTACCTTTATTTCTTCTAAGCATTGTTGTTTTTTTTAATGTACTGGTTTGTCGCATGATATGTCTGAAATTTTTTGGTTATCTAGGCTTCATGTGGGGTGGCACAGTGGCTCAGTAGGTAGCACTGTCACCTCACAGCAAGAAGGTCCTGGGTTCGATCCCCAGGCGGGGCGGTCCGGGTCCTTTCTGTGCAGAGTTTGCATGTTCTGTGTCTGTGTGGGTTTCCTCCAAGCTCAGAATTCTTCCAACAGTCAAAAAACATGCAGTCAGGTTAAATGGAGACACTGAATTGCCCTATAGGTGAATGTGTGTGTGTGTGTGTGTCTGCCTGCCCTGCAATGGACTGGCGCCCCGTCCAGGGTGTTACTGTGTGCCTTGCGCCCATTGAAAAGCTGGGATAGGCTCCAGCATCCCGCGACCCTAATTGGATAAGCGGTCAAGAAAATGAGAGAGAGAGAGAGAGAGGCTTTATGTGCAGTGATGGCATAGTTACCTTGAAAAAGTAATCTGATTACTGATTACTGATTACTCCTTTAAAAAGTAACTTAGTTACTTTATGGATTACTTGATTTTAAAAGTAACTAAGTTAGATTACAAGTTACTTTATTAGTTATATAATGCGGTCCGCTAATGTATCCCATAATGCAACTGGAGCTGCGATTGAAGCGGAATAAGAAACAAGAAAGACGCGGAAAACGGAGTCCTCTGTTCACAAGTGTAAGTAAGATAAATAAAATAAAATTTTTAAAGACAAATAAATAACAAAAAGACGATAAATATCCTACATTTTGGCGAGTGGGATTTGTAATGAGTCTGTAACCATGGTGATATTACGTCATCACGTCCCCACGTCATCACTCGGCGTTGGCCGAGTAGTGCACACTTCCTCCAATCTAGTGCACACTCTGTAAGTAACCGATTCCGGACGCATAGGCCAGACGTCACTCCCCGAGACGCAAGAAGAAAGCAAATATACAGTATATCTTTTTACTAAGGAAAATGACAAAAATAGTAACACGCAGTAACTTGGATAAGTAATTTTAATCTGATTACTGGATTGGAAATAGTAACGCGTTAGATTACTCGTTACTGAAAAATGCGGTCAGATTAGAGTAACTAAGTTACTGACCTTCACTGTTTATGTGAGAGGTTAGATTTGA
Organism: Trichomycterus rosablanca; assembly: GCF_030014385.1. Classification (NCBI taxonomy): domain Eukaryota; kingdom Metazoa; phylum Chordata; class Actinopteri; order Siluriformes; family Trichomycteridae; genus Trichomycterus; species Trichomycterus rosablanca. The sequence goes on from NC_086007.1 coordinate 3,998,770, forward strand.
TTTCTTGATGATTTATTTGTTTGTCTTCTTTGCTGTCCAAGGTACCACCAAAGTTTAAGTTCTGACGTCAATACAAGCATCAATAGTCTACCTGTCCTACTTCTTTCATTGTCCAGTTTTTATATCCATATAGAACCACAGAGAAGACCACAGTCTGGACATTTCTGTTGTTTGTTTGAGGAGACAAATCATTTTATCATTTTATCTGAAGAGCTTTTTCAGTTCCTTCTATGTTTTATATATTTTATGGTAAAGCTGAAAGTTGAGTCAGTGTCATGATCTCATTTATTATGTTCTGGGATTGAACTGATTCTTGAGCAACACTTCTGCTGACCATATGGCTTTGCGTTTATATCAGCCGTCAGCGTTGTCGCACCGTGATCTCATCCTTATTTACGGCCTTATTTTAGCAGACGAGCTGCTCAGAGTGAGCATGAAATGATCTGTGTGTGAAACAGCCTGGTGCTGGTGTTGCTTTAACTCATCTTTTAATCATCTCTTACTCCCAGGATGTACCCAGCAGTCCTCCACTCAGTCTTGGTTTATTTTGACAGTAGGTTGTGAGGTGGGCAGCAGTTGTGCTGTTGGCACTCAGACTGTAGCGTGTTAAAACCTGCACCTGGTGGTCTCGCCTCACACACCCCTCCACCAGTAAAACCTAATCCCCCTGCAGTGATGGCTGATCTCCTTATCATACACACCCGCTTGCTTCCTTCAAATCCCTTTTCACTCCTTGTGGAACAGATTTTTTGTAAAATATCCTGGTTATCATGTGACACCTAAATCTTAAGTCCATCAAACGAGCTTAAATTTCATTTTAAAGTTCACCAGAGCTCATGATTTACCCCTTAATCCTCCACTTGTTTTTCACTCTTACTTGTTCTTTCTTTTCTAATAAGAAAGTTCTTTGTTTTAATACTTTAAGGGTTTTTCTTAGGTTTTAATCATGAGCAAACTTAAATCCAGAATTAGCCCTAATCCTCTAGATTATTTGGTCTGTTGCATCATGCTGGTAATACTTTATTTACAGATCATTAATGACAATAATTTTGATATTGATTCTTTTCAAATGCTTTATATACAGTATTAGGAATTAATGATGTTTCTTGTGCTTTTGTTGTTTTATAGTGTGAGATTTAGAAACGAATTATTATTATTATATATGATCGATTGTTTTTTTGTTATTTACAGTACATGGGCACTAAAAGCTAAAATTACTCAAATCTGTGAAACCACTCACTCACTCACTCACTCACTCACTGTCTTAAACGCTTATCCAATTAGGGTCGTGCTTGTTCGCTGGAGCCTATCCCAGCATTTCAATGGGCGCAAGGCACACAGTAACACCCTGGACGGGGCACCAATCCATTGCAGGGCAGACCCACACACACACACACACACACACACACCCATTCACCTACAGGGCAATTCAGTGTCTCCAGTTAGCCGGGCTGCATGTTTTTGGACTGTGGGAGGAAACCGGAGCACCCGGAGGAGACCCATGCAGACACGGGGAGAACATACAAACTCTGCACAGAAAGGACCAGGACCTTCTTGCTGTGAGGCGACAGTACTACCCACCGTGCAACCCTCTGTGAAACCAGTACCTATAAATGTACGTTTGCTTTGATCGTAATGCTACAGTAGATTATTATTATCTTTCTTGTTAAAATCATTAGTCACTTATTTATTATAATTAGTGCTTAATGATGTGCTTTCTTCATGCTGTTATTATGTGACTCTTGTTTCCATAACCAGTAGCTCCTCAGTGCTTCATCATCAGATTTCGCCTCCAATAATAAAAAGCCATAATAAGATCTAAGGGTTTTTAAGCCTCAGAAGACATTTTCCCATGAGTCTGGTGATGGAGAAGCAGAGAGTCTAGACTGATAGTCTGCCGTATTGCTCTGTAATTATTGAATTACTTAGAATATATTCTATATTTTACCTCAGCCAAGTCCTGAACCCTGTTTTTATCAGTGATCTATACACACACAGTGGCTGATTTATACCTGACATGTGACGCCTGTAATCTCAAATCAACAGACACACCCTACCGCACTCGGGCTAATAACCGCAGCGTTGTGGATTTGGAAGACAGAGACCCTGTATAGAGACACAAAGCTGTGTGATTTAGTAGTGTTACCAGAAATTAGCACTCATCATTCTGCCCTCTTTTGTTAAATGGACACACTGACCTTCTCTTTTTTTAGGTTCATTGTTGCTGGATGTTTGCAGGATCCCCTGTGACTGGGACTCCTCTTGATCTGAGAGAAAATAGTCTTTGGCTGGCCGCTGGTACTCTGTCAGAGCTGTATTTCAGGGCTGGTTTAGAGTGTAATGGGACAGGTCTAAACCACGATTTAGGATGGAAACAGTGTGATGAATCTGGCAAAGACTTTCTGAACTTGTTGAACTTCTTGTAGCAGTTTCATTCTGACCCACACAAATCACACTACTTGTATGTTTCCATTTTTATTGCCATGCCTACATTATTACATTATTACTCTTAACTGTTTTACATAATTAACAGATCCAAAACGTGTAAACATTTTACAAATTTTTATAGATTATGAAAGTTTAACGTTGTTAAATGTGTTTTGTATGGCTAGATTAATGCTTTTATAATTTAATATATTCTTTATTTCCTTTGATCAATATTGTATTATAGCAGGGGTGCCCACCAGTGGCGTGACCAGGAGCACATGGGCCCCAGTGCAAAAAAAAATTTGTGCCCCCTCAAATTTCATATATATATGATCCCTTGCTGTGCACTCACTGTATATTTTGATTACATGTACTCTGATGTTTTATTGTCTTTTAGTTATTTTAATATTTTGCTTAATGAAAATATTGTATTATAGTAATAACGACCTGGCTAATGCGTCCAATGGTGGGGCAGTGCGGTGTAAGTTCACCGCCATGGGCTCCAGTGCACCCGCCTCCCCCTGCAGTTACGCCCCTGGTGCCCACACTTTTGTGGCTTGAGATCTACTATTTCAGTTGACAGGTTGTCACGATCTACTTTTTAAGTTTGGAAGGTTAAAATGTCTCTGTCAGCTTCTTCCTGATGGCTGCGGTTTGCAATTAAATACACATGATAGGTATGTGAGTGGTTTATAATCTTTAAATATTTATTGAATTAAATCTTTAATGGTGGTAATTTGCTATTAAATAGGGGGAAGTCAGGTCAACTTTGGCCGCTTTTTCCAAATATATAAATGGTAAAAATGATCTAGTAAAATGGTAAAAATGATAATATTTGTCCCTTTTTAATTATTAAAATTATTAGTAAACAAGTAAATATAACTATAAAAATAAAAGAAAACATATGTCACACTGGATTTTTGCTCTCTGTTTTGTTTCTTAGAGCCCAGCTTGATACATTTGTTAGGGAAGCGTTAGACAGACTAGATTAACAAACATACATCACTAATTATTTTGTAATCTCATTAATTCTTGGTTTACTTTAAACAATTAATGACTCCTAAAATCAGAGCTCTATGACCAGTCTGAAAGAAGAGTTTCTTCTTATCAAGGACCACTAACCTTGCCCTTCTGTTCTAATGAAATCCCATCCTGGAGACCCGTTGTCCACCTCCTTCTTTTCCATTCAGCCTAAACGAGAGTCTTGTATTGTTCCTCCAAGGCTGAATCCGTCCTTCAGAAATACACGGACGCTTTCACACAGAAATATGGCAGGACCCTCGGAGGCTGTCCTCATGACAGAAAGCATCCGCAGAACAGGGCTGTGTTTCATGTCATAGGTGCTTTCAGAATGGTGCCTGCTACATGAATGTAGATCCATAAAAATGTGCGTTTAATACATAAACCATATGTGAGTTGACACAAAGAGCTTGTTGATGGAGGTGCATCAGAGATAAATCTCAATCTGTCAGACTGTTTCATTAACTTCCATGTCCAGCTGCATGTGATGCGGGACACGTTCTGAACTGAAATATGTCTCGTGAAGTTGCGTAACCCCTGTTGTGACAGGATGTGGATGGAGATAAAAGAAAAGATGATGGCGGAGGCGGGATGATGGCGGAGGATCTCGTGCTGAGCTGGAGCATCTCGGAGGACGAACACCTGGTTAGCCCTGAACCTTTCTGATAAGGTTAAATTACTCAAATGGAACAGCATCCAAATACTTGTAGTCACCTTTTGATGACTTCATGAGGATGTCTTCTCACCAGATGCTTTTTATATATGATTAGCTTGCATTTAATGATAGCTGCTACCTATCTAGGTTGACTAGCTGTCTTATTACTAACTTATTAACAATAAACACTGGATTTATGTCTTTACATTCAGAATGGCAAAAAACAGACTTAATTTTGGTAGATCGCCTTGGAGGTCTTATATATAGTCAGTGTTTTAGATATGGCTTAAAAATCAACTTTGTTATGTTAGCTCAATAAATATATCAGAAATCCTGTAAGGTTAGTTAATATTCGATAGCATGCTCTTAATAAACCTGAACGTTATTAACAATTAGTCCTGGGTTCGACCCCCAGGTCGGCCGGTCACTGGTCAGTTAATGCTGCCTGGAATACGACATTAAGTGATAGTTACTCTACCAGCTTAAATAGTCTTCACTTCTTTTCTAGACAGATATTTCAGTGGAGGTATGACTTTTTTTTACTGAGTGTTTTACAGAGAAATGTCAGAGCAATAAAAAATTAACAGACTTCAGAACTTTGCTCTGTCTGGTTTGCTGGAGTTCATGTACTGTGAGCTGGAATGGACTGAAAATCAAAGGCACAGACTCAGACCTGTTAACGTTATTGTTATGGCTTTCATATGGCTGATCTGGCTTTTGTTTAACACTCTTAAACATGATGTGATATTCCCAGACTGTTCAAATATCATCTGATTCAAACTAAAATCTCAGACTGTTAAGGTTCCTCAGACGAGAGGTTCCCTTTGTGAATCACTTGAAAATTGATGCATGGTGGAATTGGCTAATTACAGGACTGGACGTCAGTTGGTTCTGGGACTGGCATCGAGTTTTAAAGGTGTTAAGTTTCAAGGTATTTTTTCCCATTAGGATGTATGAGAAACCTGTTAATGCGTTCCATGGTCCCGTAGCGGTGTGGCAGTGCACAAAGCTTAACATGATTTAATGTACTAAAGCAACAAGCAAGGAATTTCATTAGTGGAGGAACTTATGAGTAGTAATAATTAAGAGAGGTGTAGTGCTCCTGTCTCCTTCTTTTAATACATTAAGTCACATCAAGCTTTTTTTTCCAACCAGAAGTGTTTTAGACTCTCAGAGATGCTTATTCTGATTCTCACAATTTCTCAGAACCTCGAGTTGTAACACAAGTTTAAAAGTGAAACAGTGAGGAGAATCCAGATAAACACAGACGGCATACACGTGGAGCTTTTAGAGTGGATTTGACGGTTATTGCACACATATACAGATTCTTCTTATATTCACACTTTTATGGCGTTTACCGCACCGCTCAAGCCGAGCGCTGAACAAAGCAGCTGTTCATTGTTCATTTGAAATTAAATAATAATAATAATTTTAAAAACTTCACTAAACTGAGTTTCAAAGATTTCGAGTTTAGGGGACGTTGAGTTTCAAAGATTTTGAGTTTAGGGGATGTTGAGTTACAAGTAACATTGTACTTTTTAAGGCTTAACAGTGAGAGTCGCACCATTCTACTGTATCTATTTCTTACAGGAATGGAATAGAATCCAAGTACAAGACGTTTCAACCAGGGTGCAACAATACTGTGGCCAAAAGCCACTAACAAAGATCATGAACACATAAGGTGGCCAAAATAACAGAAACCATGTAAAAAATTAAAGTAAAAAACACAGAAAGACTCAGACAGAACAGGGACAGCTAAGAACGAAGAGCTGGTCATCACAAAATGAACCCTGTTAGGAACCCTATTAGAACCCGGGCAAATGGTAAAATGACAACACAGAAGGACACGACTATTAACATGACTGTCGAATCTATTCAGCAGATGATTTACATTACATAAAGACACCTGAATTGCTGATTAAGCTTTGCTTTTATTAAAAATGTTTACACATTACATATAAATAAATACTGTATGCTATTTAATTTTAAGAAATAAATTGTAGTTTCTTCTACTTACATGCCAGGCTACCATATGCCATATATACCATATAACACATATAACATTAACTAATAGTATTGATACATTATTCCCCATCAAAATAAAGCAATAAGCCACGAGAGGCCGTACGTTACTGTGATTTTAGCACGGGGATGACGTTTTTGGCACGACGCGAAGCGGAGTGCCTAAAACTTCTTTCCCCGTGCTAAAATCGTAACAGTAACGTACGGTCTCGAGTGGCTTATTGCTTTTATAAAACGGCGGTCAACATAAAATATAATAAATACAACAATGTTTAATCATAAATGTATTTATTGTGTATAAACTTACAATAAAGCATTCTTCCGCGACGCAAGGTAATCCGATTAACAGTGTTGCTAGGCAACGTGAGGGCGAAAATAACATTAACTTTCTCTATTCAGTGGCGTATTAATATGGAATGATGTGAGGCGGTCATAGGTGTGCGTTTATCGGGGATTTTACAACGGCTTCGAACGCGGCTCAGCCAATCAGATTTTAGGACCGGAACTATCCGTTTTATAATGTCTATTTTATTCTACTGCTAATAACAACTAAGTGAAATAATTCACATGCTGTATTTAACCCTGCTCCATTGTGCACGTTGTCTGTTTTCCCGGAGCGATTTTTCACTGGTGTCCATCTTCAGCGTGTTAGAAACCGAAAGCAACAGCTCTCAGCTGCACATTAACTACAGCTGCACACAGACGCCCTCCGCCTACATGTGCTACATGACCGGGACACAAATAAATTACCGAGTAGATGAGGATAGGGTGAAAGGTCACGACGGGGCAGCTGGTAGTTTGAGTGAACTATGACCCCGGACCTTACGTTAGCCTCACCCAGCGATTGATCTGATTACGGATGCTTAGTGTGGGTCTATTCAGGCTTCACCATGTGGCTTGTTCGAGCCATTTATCAGTTTTAACAGCTCACAGATACGGTCAGGGTTAGACGTGCGCAGTATGGCGGGAGATCATGTTTCAATAATCGATTTTACAAGATGTATTACGTGTAATGGAGCCGTGTGGGGGGATGTGCTGGAGCCTATCCCAGCTTTTCAATGGGTGCAGGGCACACAGTAACACCCTGGATGGGCTGCCAGTCCATTGCAGGGCAGACACACATACACACACACACACGCACACACACACACACCTATTCACCTATAGGGCAATTCATTGTCTCCAATTAACCTGGCTGCATGTTTTTGGACTGTGGGAGGAAACCGGAGCTCCCGGAGGAAACCGACACAGACACGGGGAGAACATGCAAACTCCACACAGAAAGGACCCAGACCGCCCCACCTGGGGATCGAACCCAGGACCTTCTAGCTGTGAGGTGACAGTGCTACCCACCGAGCCATCGTGCTGCCCCATGGTTTAAACAAACATTGCTTAATTAATTATTCACTTAAACCTCAGCACATTTTGGAGTAGCTTATTCGCCTACTGGCATGTTTTTGAAATGTAAAATACAAACCCAAGATACAAAAACCAATAGTTGGCTAGTCAAGTGCATTACGAACTATGAGGGATCTTCAAAAAGTTTTTTGGTTATAAGCAGTGAGGGTGTAGTAGCAGGAGTAGTAATCGGTCGTGTCTGAGAGACTGAGTGACGCTTATAGTCCAAATTTAGCACCATCTGAGTTCCACCTTTTTGGACGCTCAAAGAAGCTTTAAGGGGAAGAAGATTTTCATGTGATGATGATCTGCATCAGTGGCTACACGCTCAACCAAACACATTTTTTGCTGACGGCATTAAAAAGTTGGTATGATGCTGGAAAAAATCATCAGAAGGTGACGATGTAGAGAAGGAAATTCTTAATAGATAGAGTGTGGAAACTATTTGAAGAACCCTCGTATCTTTAATACAAATTAATACAGCTGTCGAGCAGTTTGCACCAGCTAGAATACATTCCCTGATGTTTGAATAAGAGTGAAGGGTGAGAACTGGCAATGATAAAATTGGGAAAAAATTTCCACCCTTGTATTACTAAACATTTTTGTCAAGCTGAAGAGTTTGTCACATCATTTTAAAATGACATCTAAGCAGATTTTTGTACATTATTAGCGTTTCTGCCAACAGTACACGTCTTACTTTGCAGCGTGCCAAATCATGAGGTCATGACAAAAACCCCGTAGTGCAGAAGATGCTAAACATCTGTGGTACAAACGTCTTGGCTGAAGTTCTCCGTGCAGACAGCCGTTACCCAGCTGGAGAGGTCTGTTATCAACGAGCTGTGATGTCTTATCGATTTTCCTCTGATAACCACGAGGAGGCCCTGTGAAGCCGTGGCTCTGCTGGCCTCGGTCCTCCCTCATAATCAGCGGATCTGCTGTTCTATCATAAACGTTTTACAAATGATGCAGAACCCCAGAACAAATACTTCAGGACTTCAAGCTGGGCGCACTCATAGGTGAGGGCTTTCGTCCCAGCTTTAAATGGACTGTAGAGGAAACACTCAGATTACAATAGCTGTGGATGTGAATGTGCCAGATAACACGTGCTGGCAGGAAAATTAAGCATATACGTGTGATAGTTATCACTGTAAGGAAAGATCTTGACCATCGTGAGGTTATGTGCGGCGAGCTTCTGCAGAGCGCTGAGAAAGTTATGACACCGCACATGAACCAGGACTGGAATTAATGTGTATAGAACGTAGCTGTCAGACTCTAATTTCTCATGTTATTTGGCTTATGAAGATAAAAAAATGCAGCGTTGATATTGCCTGTATTGCAAAGTTTCTCCAGATTTTTTTCATTAGAGCAGTTTGATTGAAATGTGCAGCAGCAGTGACACTTAGATCATTCCTGGCTCCTTAAAGTCACTCATGTGGCTCCCACAAAGTTGTCCTGAAAAACAGAAGTGGGGGCACTGGGATCAGCTCTGGGATTCTGAACTCCCCGGTTTGAATCTCAGCTCTGCTACCAGTCGGTTGGGCGACTGCCTGGCCTTGCATGCAGCAGACAAAATTGGCCTGGTTGGGAAAAGACCGGACTAAGTGGACGGGGTCTTCAGTTGCTTTGCAAGGACCCTAGTTAACATGCTGAGTTGCCTGTGCAGAAGTGGAGGAACATGAAGATTGCGAATAGGCGAATAAGAAGGGGTCGAGGGACTGTGCAGGTGTCAGAGGGGGTGTGGGGCAGGCAAATATACCCTTCTTGGATGCAATTGGGATCCCCAGTTACGTCACTTTGAGCATATGATTGAAGGCAGTGTTATAACTAGACTTGAAAGTTGAGAAAGATCAAAGAATAAGCCAGATTGACAACATCAGTTGCATTATCAGGAGCTAGAGGACAGAGGACACTGGAGAAATCGGAGCCATCTGTTCAGCCAACCATCACAAAGCCATGACAGCGTAGTGACTTTAATTGAGAAATAGACTATGCAACACTATACGTTTTATAACTAGGTCCATTTAAATGATACAATAAGCATCTTATAGTGAATTGTTATAAACTTCAAGCTTGGCTCATGTATCGACAAGTGAATCACAATTTAAATCATGTTTATGAGTTATTAAGAATGCTAGAGGCACTTGAAGGGTTCAGGGTTAAAAGCGTCTTGAAAACATAATCAATAATAAACTAATCTAATATAATGACTGGGCTTATCTGAGAAGGCAACCCAGAGAAGCAGCTATCCAGCTTTGTTTGTGTGTGTGTGTGTTTCTCCCCACCTAACCTAATTTTTTTTTTCAATGGACCCACATTTTGTCCATGATTTTTACTTAAACCCAGACAAAACAAACAAACAATGATGCAATTAGGGATTAATGGAAAAGGTGGCAATCTGGTCCTACTGTGGTTTACAAGATGTAATGTAAAGCCTCCACAAGGGGGTGTTTGTGTACAAGTTCATTTCGTTAGAATTTGTTTGTCTTCATTATTATTATTTGAAAATTATTATAATCAAGGGTTGCAACTCAGTTGAAAACCCCTGAATTATTGTGCAGTTGCTTCCCAGTTTATTGGGAGGTGCGCTTGTCAGTGCCCTCTAAATGCCGGTCCTAGGTTTGATAGAAAAAGGAATGTTGCGTCAGGAAGGGCACCTGGCGTTAAAACTGTGCCAAGATCACCTATGCGGACAAGATCGACTGAGGTGACCCCAAAATATACAGGAAGCAGCCGTGAGGAAAAAATAGATGATATAGCTTAAATGTCACAATTACTTACTGAATGGACTTTTTCATGGACTAGTAACCACTGGTTACTAGTGTGGTTTTACCCAATCAGTGGGCGGCACGGTGGCTAAGTGGGTAGCACTGTCACCTCACAGCAAGAAGGTCCTTGGTTCGATCCCCAGGTGGGGCGGTCCGGGTCCTTTCTGTGTGGCGTTTGCATGTTCTCCCCGTGTCCGCGTGGGTTTCCTCCCACAGTCAAAAGACGTGCAAGTGAGGTGAATTGGAGATACTAAATTGTCCATGACTGAGTTCAATATAACCTTGTGAACTGACGAACCTTGTGTGTAACGAGTAACGACATTCCTGTCATGAATGTAACCAAAGTGTAAAACATGACGTTAAAATCCTAATAAACAAACAAACAAACAAACCCAGTCAGATGGACAGACAGATTCCTGTTAATATTATGAGAAAGGTTATAGAGCTTTTCTTCAAGTGTGTTCATCTTCTCTATGATGTTACATGAACAGCAGTTTAAAAGTGTTTGTAATGAAATGAGGTATACTAGTGAGTAAAACTGGTTGTATCAGGTATATGAACTTAATAATTCTAACAGCAAACATTTCTATAATTAAAAAGAAAGTTAAATGAAAAGACTTGCAGACGTTGAACACATTTGGCCAGGGTCCGGGGCGTCCAGTGATTTGCAGTGACATTCTGTGTAGTTATTTATGATTATGAATTATTCGCTCTCTCCTCCGTTTCTTTTAAATTATGATCGCATTGATGAAAGATCCACGAGGATTTTATTGCTGTAATTTACAGCCGGCCTTTTCACTTCCAAATGTATCAGCCACACGAAACCCGATGCACAAATCATGTGTGTCGAATTCTCTCTGAGGTGAACTGTTGTTATTTATAAAACATCAGGGGGTTGAGATTGGTTCAGATTTTGTCTCGTTTGCAGCTGAATAAGCAGTTCAGTATAAAGCGTATCACAGAACTTAGAGATGTAATAACAATTATAGCTTCTCCAGTCCAAGTTCATGGTGGATTTTTCTCTTTTTAAACTCTCTGGTTGTACTTACTGGTTTTAATGTAACAATGTATTGGCCTCGTGGACCTGGGTTTGATCCCTGTACCTGGTTACTGTCTGTGAGAAGTTTTATATCTGCATGAGCTTCCTCGAAGGACTTTGTTTTCCTCCCACATGCAAAAACACGTGTTGGTGTTGCACAGCATCAGAATCCTAGGGACCTGGGTTCAGACCACAATTCTGGGCAGTGTGTGAGATTTTAACATTTGGTGTTTTCCTGCAAGTACTCCAGTTTTTGTTTCCCACAACCTAAAACATGCACAAGGCTTGACAGCCTAGCCATTGTTGCATCCACCCATCCATGCATCCATCCATCCACCCATCCATGCATCCACTAATCCATCCATCCATACACCCATCCATTCATCCATCCATCCATCCATCCATCCATGCATCCATCCATCTATCCGCCCATCATCCATTCATCCATCCATCAATTAATCCATCAATCCATCCATCCATCCATCCATCCTTACACCCATCCATGCATCCATCAATTAATTCGTCAGTCCATCCATCAATCAATCCATCCATCCATCCATTCATCCTTACACCCATCCATGCATCCATCAACCAATCCATCCATCCATTCATCTAGCAGGAGGTTTGCATCTGACATAAAGGTATGTGGACCAGTATGATCAGCAACCCCTAAAAATACAGAAGCAGCCTAATAAAAATAGGACAGCCTCAATATTTTCTGTATTGATGAATGATAAATGTGTTGTTGTAATGTGAGATTTTCCATTCATGGCAGACAAAAATGAAGCTAAATATGTCAGTAGCAAACTTTGTAGATGTGTTTTAAGTAAAAAAAAAAATGAGATTTTCATTTACGACTACAAAACCACAAAAGGCAAAGAAATCACAAGTCCACATGTAAACTAAGAGACTTAAAATGTTCACATATGACAGACAGGTCCACCTGCTCATTCTTTAATTTGAACCAAAATCTTCATTTTTATATGTTATGTCTAACTAAGCTCACTGCATTTCAGTGAATCATCACCAAACACTGAGAATGTTCTGCAATTTAAAATTGTTATATTTAAAAACTCCACTAAAAGCAGTTTGTTTGTATTGTGCTCAAACGTTAAGCCCCGGGCTGAAGAAAGAGTGTGTAGTCCGTACTTGGGTTAATACTATGTTGTTCTGAAAGCGACTTGATTGTTGATTCGTCTGCCAAAAAATGCAGGTAGACAAAACACACGCAAAATAAACGGCACGATTTAGACTGAGCGGGATAATTATTGGTTTACATTCACACTCATCTTTCTTTCAGACATATCACATACAGCTGTGCTGGGTCTTCACACTTCAAAAACCCATTAGTCACCTCATTTATCAGAGATAAAATGTTTCTATATCTTATGATATTCCAACATAGATTACTTCCAAAGTCTGTGAAACAGAGAAATGAAAAATCACTGTTGGTATCTCAGTAATCTTTGTTGTGTGTGTCCACTATAATCTTATAGCACCAGAATTAAATTTCTCATCATTTTAAACATTTATTTAACTCCAGTAACTGCTTTTTCAGGTCAGGAAGGATGAGGCTCAATGCAGGACAGTTTAAGTAATGACTGTCACTGGTTCAGCATGGCAGTGCCCACATGCACAAAATAGTCCACACAGAACACACAGAGACCCAACATCAGTCCCATCCAGCATCTGTGGGATCAGCTTGGATGGAAACTGGAAGCTTAAGGCTGTTGTGGCGAAATGGAAATGAATCCAGTCGTGATCCAAAATGTACTGAAAAAGCTTTTTTGATGTGCAAAGAGGGGATCAAGTTCCCGCCTGTAATGACAGAGGAGCATGTATGAATATGATGTGCTGGTCTTTGCAAACATTTTGGCTTGTGTAGTAAGTTTCAAAATGCTTTTGTAATATTAATACTTAACTAATGCCAAGTTCACACTACACAACTTTCCAAGTCGTCAGATCGCTGTACAGTTCACACTACACGACTGGATCTCCTGCACTCGGGAGTCTTTTAAGTCGAGGTGTATTTCACACTACACGACTGATCGGTGATAGGGAATTACACACTACACCATCTAGCACCGGGAGGAAACACAGATGAGCTTCTCTGGTCTCCCAAACTATGTTTAGTCACGAAAACACACGAGGGAGAAGTGACGAGGGGTTTAATGATTCCATATCCAAAAATGTACGTCATCAAAGTTGTTTGTGCGCTGATGTGCAGTGTAAAAGCAAGTAGGAAAAATAAATGAATCCGAGTGGATTTGGCAACACGACCTGCAGGGATAATCTGTTCTGTAGTGAGATGGAGGTTAATAAATATGGTTTGCAATGCAGCATGGGTTTGGCGTGGACGATAAGATCACAAAATACTGTAAAGCTTGTGTGTGTGCTGATGTATTCTGATAGAAACCATATTACGCCCCTGTCTCACGTTTTTACACTCCTCCCCCTGGTTTCCCCTCACCCTGTATCTGGCGTTCTCATTGGCTGTAGTTTAACATGGCACTCGCTGCCACTCGCAACCTGCTCGCAATGCATTTCACATTACATGTTTTTAAGTCGGCGACCGGTTCAGATATTTTTCCAAAGCTTCTTGGATCGAGTCGTTGAACAGTTTACACATAGCGATCGAGAGCCGAGTTTATCCCCGAGCGAACGCCGAGTTGCTTCTGAGCTGCCACATCTAGTGGCGACCAGTCGGCGAGCGAAAATCAAGGTAAAAATCGTGTAGTGTGAGCTAGGCATAAGTAGATCCTGTTAAATCCATGATGAATGATCTGAAGTGTTTTTTGTTAGCTAAGATTTTGTTTCTAGTGTTTTTAAATCGTACTTTTAACATTGGCGTCATTTCTGCAGGATGTTTAACTGAAATCGATTTCTCGCAGCCAAATGTGTACAAAACTGTTCATCTGTTTACTCACTGATGCTGTTGCCAGCAAAACTACAGCGCTGGATCTAAACACACACACACACACACACACACACACACACACTCACACACACTGGGCCAAAACATGTCTCTTAACCAAGTCTGTTTATGCTCCCAGAAGTGGAATGACCTTTTTTTTTGGATGGACCCATATGACAGAGAGAAAGCTGGTTAAACACCGAGCATAATTGCCGAATGAAGTATCATGGCTACAGTAGTGTGTTTATGGCCTGTGTTCAGTAGGCTGAGATTTATTCATTGACCTGTACACACTTTGTATAGTGAGACTCTTGTTTTGGTGTCCACTTCAATCCAATAGAGCGCTGATGGGTGCTATGCTGGATTGAGCATTTATTTCTAAAGTGGTTGGAGTGGTGTGGTACACTATAATCATGTGCATTATCTCAATAGCTGTTGGGTGTATTTATCTAGATCATTTATGGAAGCAAAGATTATTGAAGACGATGTAATTATTTTTAATAAAGGGGAATGATCTAGTCTCTAGTGGCCGCTGAGAAAAATTACCACCCTGTATTTAAGATCTACTTGGAATACACTAATCAGCCATAACATTAAAACCACCTACTTGTTTCTACACCCACTGTCCTTTTTATCAGCTCCACTTACCATATAGAAGCACTTTGTGGTTCTACAATTACTGACTGTAGTTCATCTGTTTCTCTACATTCCTTTTTAACCTCCTTTCACCCTGTTCTTCAATGGTCAGGACCCCCACAGGACCACCACAGAGCAGGTATTATTAAGGTGGTGGATCATTCTCAGCACTGCAGTGACACTGACATGGTGGTGGTGTGTTAGTGTGTGTTGTGCTGGTATGAGTGGATCAGACACAGCAGCACTGCTGGAGTTTTTAAATACCGTGTATACTGTCCACTCTATTAGACACTCCTACCTAGTTGGTCCACCTTGTAGATGTAAAGTCAGAGACGATCGCTCATCTATTGCTGCTGTTTGAGTTGGTCATCTTCTAGACCTTCATCAGTGGACACAGGACGCTGCCTATGGGGCGCTGTTGGCTGGATATTTTTGTTTGGTGGACTATTCTCAGTCCAGCAGTGACAGTGAGGTGTTTAAAAACTCCATCAGTGCTGCTGTGTCTGATCCACTCATAGCGGCACAACACACACTAACACACCACCACCATGTCAGTATCACTGCAGTGCTGAGAATGATCCAACACCTAAATAATACCTGCTCTGTGGTGGTCCTGTGGGGGTCCTGACCATTGAAGAACAGCATGAAAGATGTAGTTGTGATGAGTAATCGGTCGTGTCTGAGAGACTGGGAGACGCTTATAGTCCGGATTTAGCTCCATCTGATTTCCACCTTTTTGGAAGCTCAAAGAAGCTTTAAGGGAAAGAAGATTTTCATGTGATGATGATGTGAAAGCAGCGCTGCATCAGTGGCTACACGCTCAACCAAAAACATATTTTGCTGATGGCATTAAAAAGCTGCTACGACGCTGAGAAAATGCATTGGAGGGTGACAATGTAGAAAAGTGATGTAGTTTGGTTTTAAAATTCTTAATAAATACAATTTAACTTTTTGAAGAACCCTCGTACATCAAACCCAGGTCCCTGTGCCACACTCACATAGTATTAAATAAGCTTTATTATATGAATTGAAGAGCAGTCACATTTATTTGGATATAGTTGGTATCATATAGCTACGTTCTGAATGTTAAACACTGTATTAAAATGGACCAGATCTTTCCAATTAAAGGTTCCTTTGCTGTATAACTTGGCGTTTTCCCGAGCCCACAAGGTTCCAAACCATGTTCCAGTCTTAATGACTTTCCGGCTTGCTTTACACTTTAATCCCATTTACAGTTTTCTCCTGTCGCTACAGTTTGGGTACCACAGCGCTTTGGCTTTACAACAGTTCCAACATTTCAGCATACCACCTTTTAAATTCAACTTTTAAGTGGCTGGAAACACAGGTTCTCACAGTCCCCGTACTGGCACGGAACCCACATTTGGCTTGAAACAGATTCACAGTTTAACTGGAAGCTTCTGTAGTAAAGAACACTAGAATAAAGCATAGCTGAGGCTGATGGAGCAAGCAGAGATGGCGGCATTGCATTGGCATCTTCTGATGAGCTGCGGGGCAGAGAGTTTGTTTTCCTCTCCCACAGAGACTCTGATTAAAGGCTCGATGCTGTCAAGGAACGTGTCAGTGCCAGGCATTCTTATTTACAGCAATAATGCGGCATCTACCTTTCTGTTGTCTCGTGTAGTTAGACCATGCAGCGCCTGAAGCCACCAGGAGAACGGTGGCATGTGTGCAGTCGCCAGCCGGAGCAGTGCTGCTTAACGTGGTCTGACTGGGGCTGTTTCTCAGCGTTGGGAGGTACTGATGAGGGGTGTGAGGCAATGTTGTGGTACATTCTGTATTCAGGCTGATAGTTTGCTGATGGGTTGCAGATGCAGCTGGTAGCCTGAGCCAAACTTTTGTTCTTATGGAAGTCTTCATAGCTTCTCTGTGAACGCACGGATGGCGCCGGGTCAAAAGAATGCAGACATGCTAGATATTGGAAAGCTTTTTTAATTATAGGAGGAGGCTGTGTTTGATGAGCTTTCACAATGCAGAAGATTGCTGGTGCACTTTTTAACATTCCTGTCTATGTGATGCACTTCATCACAGACAGCTTTTAATCCTTCTTTTTATTCTGAGCCTACAGAGGAACTTCTGTGACTGTTTGGTTTGCTCTTGGGTGGCAGGGTTTGGTTAGTCAGAGGTACCTGGCTAGCCTTGCCAGTCAAACAATTTAACATTTGTTCAGTTGAGACGGGGGTTCGTTTAAAGCGAAATTTGATCAATAGTAATTATTTGGTGACATTTGAAGTTTTGTGGAACCCAATCAGCATTTATAGTGCAATTACTTACATGACTATTTGCACTAGAAACTATCTGATGATGTGTGACCTGTGCCTATCATTTATCTTCATCGTGCCCTGTCCTGAACATCCTCTTCTGTCACACCAACCCTCCCTTACTGCATCCATGAACTTGGCAATATAGAACTGTCAGCCCAGGTGGCGCAGCCGGATATTCCACTAGCACATCAGCGCCTAGATTCTGAACTCCCTCGGTTTGCCACTGGTCGGCTGGGCGCCATCTAGCAGTGCCTGCAGCAGACATGTCTCTCCTAGGGTGGGATGACTGGACTATGTGGGTGGGGTCTTCAAATGCTGTGTAGGGACCCTGATTAGCAGATTGACAGGTGCCTGTGCCGAGTGCATAAGGGCTGTCCGCGGGCAGAGGAGGCATGAGCAGCAATATACCAGCCTCGACTGCAATCAGGGATCCCCCAGCAGCAGAAGACGAACTGACTACACTAAATTGGGGAGATAAGGGGAGAAAATGCAAAAATAAAATAGAAAAAAACTTCTCATCCCTCTTCACATGCCCAAACTATCTAAATTAGTTTTTCCTACTTGTCTTCAAAACACCCTACCAGTGCTGTCCCTCTGATAAACCCGTTCCTAATCTTATCCATCCTGGTCACAGCCAACAAGAATCGCAGCATATTCATCTGTGCCACTTTCAGTGCCCTCAACTGTCTTTCTGTCAATGCCACTGCCTCCAAGCTGTATGTTTGCTTATGGGCAGGGGTCCACATCTGGTCAATCTGTGTACTGTATATATACGAGGGGTCTTCAAAAAGTTTCCGCACTTTTATATTGTGGTTATCAACGGTGAGGGTGGGAGGAGAAGTAATCGGTCGTGTCTGAGAAACTGAGAGACTGAGAGATCTGATTTCCACCTTTCTGGACCCTTAAAGAAGCTTTAAGGGGAAGAAGATTTTCACGTGATGATGATGTGAAAGCAGCGGCGCATCAGTTGCTACACGCTCAACCAAACACATTTTTTGCTGACGGCATTGTAAAGGTGGTACGACACTGAAAAAATAAAGAATTTAGACCAACGTTTCAATTATGTGTCCCTGGACTGTCGTTTTGGTCTAACTGTTAATATTTCCATTATAATAAATCTCTTTTTTGACCCTGGACGCGCTTCTCATGTTTAAAAATGAGTTTATGGAACTTTCTGTAAATATAATCGTTAAGAGACGTTAACTACAGACTAAGCAGATAATTAAACATGTTTGTCTGCTCTGCTTACATTCTCACCAGACTTTAGTTTGTGTGTTCAAGAGCTTTGCATTTGCAGCAGACTGTTTCAGCGCTGCTCTGTCATGATACACACGTCCATTGTTAGACCCTGTTTGCACTGATTACTGTTTTCGTCGAGTCTGAAACCAAATTGTAATGGAAATATCTTCACCATAAACAGAACTCTCCAGTCGCTCATAAACACCTGAAAGCGTTTACAGTGTTTAGTCTTTCAGGAGGAACAATCAGGTTAAGTCAGAGAAATGTACATTATTTATCTTTTAGTTTATTTTCTCATGTGTTTGACTGAGGGCTATAAAATCAGGACACAGTAAAAGGGGTTTTATACACCGATCAGCCATAACATTAAAACCTCCTCCTTGTTTCTACACTCACTGTCCATTTTATCAGCTCCACTTACCATATAGAAGCTCTTTGTAGTTCTACAATTACTGACTGTAGTCCATCTGTTTCTCTGCATATCTTTTTAACCTGCTTTTACTCTGTTCTTCAATGGTCAGAACTGTCCCAGGACCACCACAGAGCAGGTATTATTTAGGTGGTGGATCATTCTCAGCACTGCAGTGACACTGACATGGTGGTGGTGTGTTAGTGTGTGTTGTGCTGGTATGAGTGGATCAGACACAGCAGCACTGCTGGAGTTTTTAAATACCGTGTCCACTCACTGTCCACTCTATTAGACACTCCTACCTAGTTGGTCCACCTTGTACATGTAAAGTCAGAGACGATCGCTCATCTACTGCTGCTGTTTGAGTTGGTCATCTTCTAGACCTTCATCAGTGGACACAGGACGCTGCCCACGGGGCGATGTTGGCTGGATATTTTTGGTTAGTTGGTTCTCAGTCCAGCAATGACAGTGAGGTGTTTAAAAACTCCAGCAGCGCTGCTGTGTCTGATCCACTCATACCAGCACAACACACTGCAGTGTCACTGCAGTGCTGTGAATGATCCACCACCCAAATAATACCTGCTCTGTGGTGGTCCTGTGGGGGTCCTGACCACTGAAGAACAGCACGAAAGGGGGTTAACAAAGCATGCAGAGAAACAGATGGACTACAGTCAGTAATTGTAGAACTACAAAGTGCTTTTATATGGTAAGTGGAGCTGATAAAATTGATAACTATGCCTTCATTTATCGTCTGTTTGATCACTAATTTATTCTAGTCAGGGTTGCGTTGAGTTGGATTCATTGGGCGAAATGCAGGAAGCCCATACAAGGTGCCAGTTCATCACAGGGCAAACACACACACACACACACACACACACACACACACACACACACACACACTCACACACACTTAAGGCAATTTCTAGTAGCACCATTTGGCCTGGCTGCATGTGTTGTGGGAGGAAACCCATGGCAACACAGGGAGAACATGCAAACCCCACACAAAAAAGACCCTGGCCACCCAGCCGGGGAATCAATCCCAGACCCTACTTGCTGTGAGGCATCACTGTGCCGCCCCCACATTCTGTACATCATACTTGTCCAAGTATTTTGAAAAGGTAAATAAAGCTTCACATGCTTGGTCCTATGTATATGATCATGTCAAGGTCATTGCTGTTTTGGGAAAAACCCTGCCGCCTGTCCTGCGGGCACTGGACTGCAGGAAGCGGGTAGACCATGTGATCATGTGTGCGCTTGTAGTGCATGCCTCTCTCTGTGGGTTTCAGTACAACCACGAGTAGCAAATTTAAGCAGTGCTGTGCCATAAACCACATCACTCACGTCCACAGTGCACATGGTTAACATCTGATCCTCCTCTCTCTTCCTACTTGTGCTATCCACAACAGCTCATATTCATAATCATCATCTCAGAACTACTTGTGCCAGGCTTGAAATGCACCGGAGGAGCTAACGACAGGGCAGCGCGGTGGGAGGACTGGAAATACGAGTAGCTCACCACACCACATGTTATTACCTGTTATTATAAATGTCCACAAATCTGAAACTTTACAAAACAACAAGTCTGTAGTTTTCTATACCAGGCTTTATGATGAATAGATATGAACATGTTTTGGAAATACAGATGTGCAGAGTAACCACTGGATTTAGGTGTATGATGAGTGTAAAATACGGGATGGATGGATATATGGATGAATTAATATATGGATGGATGGATGGATGAATAAATATATGGATGCATGGATATATGGATGGATGGATGGATATATGGATGAATTAATATATGGATGGATGGATGGATATATGGATGTATTGATATATGGATGGATAAACGAATGGATGGATGGATATATGGATGGATGGATGGATAGATATATGGATGGATTAATATATGGATGGATGGATGGATGGATATATGGATGGATTGATATATGGATGGATAAACGAATGGATGGATGGATAGATGGATGGATGGATGGATATATGGATGGATGGATGGATAGATATATGGATGGATTAATATATGGATGGATGGATGGATGGATGGATTAATATATGGATGGATGGATGGATATATGGATGGATTGATATATGCTTAGTAAATGTGTATTTTATTTATTTCTTGCCTAGTAAATGTGTATTTTATTTATTTCTTGCTTAGTAAATGTGTATTTTATTTATTTATTGCTAAATGTGTATTTTATTATTATTATTATTTTATTTTTTTGCTTAGTAAATGTGTATTTTATTTATTTTGCTTAGATTTTCTATATTCTTATTGTACAGTGTCCTTGGGTGTCATGAAAGGCGCTTTTCAAATAAAATAAATTAAATTATATATGGATGGATGGATGGGTGGATATATGGATGGATGGATGGATGGATAGATGGATGGATGGATTAATATATGGATGGATGGATGGATAAACGAATGGATGGATGGACGGATGGATGGATAGATGGATGGATATATGGATGGATGTATGGATAGATGGATAAATTAATATATGGATGGACGGATGGATGGATGGATATATGGATGGATTAATATATGGATGGACGGATGGATGGATATATGGATGGATTAATATATGGATGGATGGATGGATGGATGGATTTATGGATGGATTAATATATGGATGGATGGATGGATGGATTAATACATGGATGGACGGATGGATGGATATATGGATGGATTAATATATGGATGGATGGATATATGGATGGATGGATGGATGGATGGATATATGGATGGATTAATATATGGATGGATGGATGGATGGATATATGGATGGATTAATATATGGATGGATGGATGGATATATGGATGGATTAATATATGGATGGATGGATGGATGGATGGATATATGGATGGATTAATATATGGATGGATGGATGGATGGATGGATATATGGATGGATTAATATATGGATGGATGGATGGATGGATATATGGATGGATTAATATATGGATGGATGGATGGATATATGGATGGATTGATATATGGATGGATGGATGGGTGGATATATGGATGGATGGATGGATGGATAGATGGATGGATGGATTAATATATGGATGGATGGATGGATAAACGAATGGATGGATGGACGGATGGATGGATAGATGGATGGATATATGGATGGATGGATATATGGATGGATTAATATATGGATGGATGGATGGATGGATATATGGATGGATTAATATATGGATGGATGGATGGATGGATATATGGATGGATGGATGGATGGATATATGGATGGATTAATATATGGATGGATGGATGGATGGATGGATATATGGATGGATGGATGGATATATGGATGGATTGATATATGGATGGATGGATGGGTGGATATATGGATGGATAGATGGATGGATGGATTAATATATGGATGGATGGATGGATGGATGAATCACTCAAATTGGCTGCTGTTACTCCCATACTTAAAAAACCTGGACTTGACTCTAACATTATGAGTAACTTTCGGCCCATTTCCAATCTTCCATTTCTGTCGAAAATACTGGAACGTGTTGTTGCCTCACAGCTCAAAGATCACCTAAATTCCAATAATCTATTTGAATCATTTCAGTCTGGTTTCCGCCCCCAGCACAGCACTGAGTCAGCCCTCCTCAAAGTCACAAATGACCTTCTTCTTTCCTCAGACTCTGGACAAATTAATATTCTCGTCCTCCTTGATCTTACTGCAGCTTTTGACACCATTAATCACTCCATTCTTCTGTCCCGCCTTGAATCCTCTGTCAACATCACTGGTACTGCCCTTTTGTGGTTAAGGTCATATCTCATAAACAGACAACAGTTTGTTAATATCAACAATTGTAGTTCTGCCATTGCTCCACTGTCCCAAGGCGTTCCCCAAGGCTCAGTGTTAGGTCCCCTTTTGTTTATTCTTTATATGCTCCCCCTTGGTGACATCATACGTCGGCATGGTTTACATTTCCACTGCTATGCTGATGATATTCAGCTTTACATCTCCTCCAAATCCATTAATACTGAACTTCACTCCACTCTGACAAATTGCATCACTGAAATGAAATTGTGGATGAAAGCTAATTTCCTCAAATTAAACTGTGAAAAATCAGATATGATCATCGTAGGTCCTACATCCCTGGCAAAAACCACAAAAAATTTTCAAATTACCATTGATAATGACACTTTGTCTCCGTCTTCTAACATCCGAAATCTTGGTGTAATTTTTGATAGCAACCTCTCTTTTGACCGCCATGTAAATCACATCACCAAAACTGCTTTCTTTCATCTAAAAAACATAGCACGTCTACGTCCATCACTCTCTTTTTCTGCCGCCGAAACCTTGATTCATGCTTTTATTACATCCAGAATTGATTATTGCAATAGCATCCTTTATGGTACATCTAACAAAATCCTAAAAAAACTTCAGTATATCCAGAATTCAGCTGCTCGCCTCCTTACTCATACTCGCTCCCGTGATCATATTACACCTGTTCTACAAAAACTTCATTGGCTTCCCGTTGCTCAACGCATTCAATTCAAAATTCTTCTATTCACTCACAAAGCTCTCCATAATCAGGCCCCATCCTACCTCACCGACCTGCTCCATCAGCACATTCCCTCCCGTAGCCTTCGCTCTTCTGAGGCTAACCTACTGTCCATACCCTCTAGGACCAAGCACCGGACCTGGGGTGACAGGGCCTTTTCCATAGCTGCTCCATCTTTATGGAATGCTCTCCCCAAACACCTACGAGATTGTCCTGACCTGTCCAAATTCAAGTCACTTCTCAAAACTCATCTATTCAATATGGCATTTAACTTGTAACAACACGAAATAAATGCTTTTATTTTTGCTATTCTTTTTAATAGTTTTTATACTTAGATCACGACAGAAATGTGAAGTCCTAGATCCTAAAACTTGTAAAGTTTTCAGTTTCCTGATTGCATGTAAATCTGTCCTGTTTCTGTCTAATTTTAAGAAATTGTTCTATATTTGTTGTTCTCTCTCATAATTTAGCTAATTTTTAATGAACTGTCTTATGCTGCTCTCTTTGTTTTTATCTGAATTATTCTTGATGTTGATGTACTATTTTGATTTTGTACTATGATTTGTATGGTGTATGTACGTATTTGTTTTGATTATTTGTCTTATGTAAAGCGTCTTTGAGTATCTTGAAAAGCGCTATATAAATAAAATGTATTATTATTATTATAAACGAATGGATGGATGGATGGATAGATGGATGGATATATGGATGGATTAATATATGGATGGATGGATATATGGATGGATTAATATATGGATGGATGGATGGATGGATATATGGATGGATTAATATATGGATGGATGGATGGATGGATATATGGATGGATTAATATGTGGATGGATGGATGGATGGATATATGGATGGATTAATATATGGATGGATGGATATATGGATGGATTAATATATGGATGGATGGATGGATGGATGGACGGACGGATGGATGGATAGATGGATGGATGGATGGATTGATAAATGGATGGATGGATGAATGGATGGTCTGGGTCTTTTATGTGTGGAGTTTGCATGTTCTCCCTGTGTCTGTGTGGGTTTCCTCCCATAGTCCAAAGACATGCAAGTGAGGTAAATTGGAGACACGAAATCGTCCATGACTGAGTTTGATATAACCTCGTGAACTTATCCTGTCATGAATGTAACCAAAGTGTAAAACATGACGTTAAAATCTTAATAAACAAACAAAACTAAACCACTGTGTTACGTTACATTTCCTGTTATTTAGACTTTTTAATTGAAGACTGAACCTTTGGTACATCTTTTGTGATCTTTTGTGATGTGGAGTGTTTCAATACAGTGTTTGAATATTTTATCAATGCTTTACTCCTATTCTTCTCCTTGTGTGTTTGAAGGCATGACATTTGTTTATATTTACAAAATACAGGAGGTCAAGAGGTCAAGAGAGGTTTTATTTCAGCTATATACGAGTACATATTGAAGTGAAACAACGTTCCTCCAGGACCAGGGTGCAACATAGTACACAGTGCAGATAAACACAAAAAACAGTACAATAAATACAAAAAAGGCCTTAAATAAATACAAAAAGACATTCATAATCTAAAGAGTAATTAAGGAAGACAAGACTAGAGTTGGTCGGTACATGGTACTGAGCAAATGATGGGTGAGGTAGAAAAAACATATTCCGATATGCAAATGTAATGTTTCAAGTATCATCTACAGTCAGTACAGTTAAAGGTGGTCAGACAGATTCTTGTTTTTATTACATTTCACAAAAACGTCCCAACTTTTCCGATAAATTGGGTTTGTAAATGGATGAACGGACAAATGGATGGTAGAATTAACTCATGAATGGACAGACAGGCTGACAGAAACAGCAACGGAGGGACAGACAGTTAAATACTAATGAAGGGTGAATGAATGGATGAACAGATAGACAGACAGATTAATGAATAGGCAAAGGAAAATAAAATGTATGGAACTATTTTACAACTTTACACTCAGTATATTTTAATGTATTTAATTATATTTAAGTGTGCAGGAATTCTATAATGAATGAATTAATTTAAGATGAATACTGGCGTTATTTAAAAGTCTGATGAGAAAATACACTGAACAGCTTTCAGTAATATTTGTAGGTCTCTGAGTTTCCCGGCGCTTTTACCGCTCCGTTATAAAGTCACGTCAGTACGCATGAATGATCGCCTCTGATATTTAATAACAGTTTAAAGTGGGTTTGCAAGAACTGGAACGATTCAATTTAACCATTTCAAAATATGATTTTCATGGTCACAAATAGCATCATAAATGTAGGTGAAGGACCTGATCTAAAAATGATTTTTGGAACCCCAGTCCCATCAGTCTGGTCAGTGGAGCGCAGATAAGCACCGGGATGAATAATTTAGGCCACATGTCAGACTCAGTAAGCTATATAATAGTAAACTATTTTACAAGCCATGGAAATATAACACTCGGCTGATGAAAAGCCAAGCCCTTTCAGCAACACTCCCTCACACACACACACACACACACACACACACACGCTAACAGCAGTCTCCACATCTGTTCTGGGATTTGTTATTGAAATGGACTGCCCTGTCAGGCCACAAATAAAAACTAGCAATTTCCCCATAAGCTCGATTCCCTTTTGTATTCCAGCAACCGAGGGGCTGATTGGCACACTCGAGGAAAAGACCCAGAGACTAGCTTTTCTCTTTATCATTTAAACAGTAAATTAGAAAACATGGCAGGTAAGAGGTGATTGTCGTGACTCTCACACGTCTCTTTCAGGTTTCTCTCGGGTTTGACGCAATAACAGAGCATTTTAGCTTACCTTATCACTGGAGCGTGTGCCATGGTCGTAATCCCATCCTAAGGAAAGGATTTGAGAGAAATTAGTCTGTAGTAGCAAAAAATGTTGGAAGATTTTGGCCCTACTTAAGCTGCACTGTATGAACGACTTGCGTGTGTTCCCTGCTGCTTTTTGGTTGCTTTTAGGACGTGGTAACGGTAACATTCAGGATTGTGTGTTTCTATCTTAACCTTCACTCTTCCTCTCTACATGATACATTTCCTTTTCCCGTTTCAATACCATTAAACTCAGTGTTTAACTCTCTTGAATAGCGTTTTATAATTATATGGTCTCACAAGGCCTGAGATTAAAGGGCAGCTGTAATTTAGTGGTCAGGGTAATAGACTAGTAATCAGAAGGTTGTTGATTCAAGCCTCACCACAGCCATGCTGCCACTGTTGGGCTCCTGAGCGCACAGTTTAGGGCCGTTAACCCTCACTTGCTAATCGGTGATCGGTCAAAACTGTAGAATAATCGGTCAAAACTGTAGAATAAAAACAGCTGCTAAATGCTGTTCAGGAGGATCTGTTAGGTAATTTCGGTTTGAAGGTGTATGGTGGAAACCCAGTTTGAAATGTGAAAAACGGATCATGCTCCATAAAGGTGGGGCTTCATAACATTCAAAGTGGCTGTATTCCAAACTACACACTATTTTAATAAGTAGTATGTCAAATAAGTGCACTGAATAGATTAGTTTACACTATATATGGTATAGGGCATTAGGGATACAGGCAGGTAATCGCTTGTGAACAATGTCTACGTGAGTAAAAATCTACAGGTAATATACACCGATCAACCATAACAATACAACACAGCAGCGCTGATGGAGTTTTTAAACACCTCACTGTCACTGCTGGACTGAGAATAGTCCTCCAACCAAAAATATATCCAGTCAACAGCACCCTGTGGGCAGCATCCTGTAACCACTGATGAAGGTCTAGATGATGACCAACTCAAACAGCAGCGATAGATGAGCGATCGTCTCTGACTTTACATCTGCAAGGTGGACCAACTAGGTAGGAGTGTCTAATAGAGTGGACAGTGAGTGGACACAGTATTTAAAAACTGCAGCAGCGCTGCTGTGTCTGAACACACACTAACACACCACCACCATGTCTGTGTCACTGCAGTGCTAAGGATGATCCACCACCTAAATAATACCTGCTCTGTAGTGGTCCTGGGAGAGTCCTGACCATTGAAGAACAGGGTGAAAGGGGGCTAACAAAGTATGTAGAGAAACAGATGGACTACAGTCAGTAATTGTAGAACTACAAAGTGCTTCTATATGGTAAATGGAGCTGATAAACTGGACAGTGAGTGCAGAAATGGTGTATTGGCTAATTATAAAGTCTTGAGTGAAAATGCAGTAATACGAAGTATTAATATAGGATAAAAATAAATAATGGTGCACTGGACCTGAACAGTGTGCTGTTGCCCATAAGAAATGCTGCAAAAAGTTCACCAGTACTTTAAGAAACCTTCTAAACAAGAGGGTTAAAACGGCAAGTATGTTTAGGAAACATTGACTTTCTAGACTTGGCTTGGTTAATAAAGTTTGTCAAGCTTTCATGTGTTGTGGATTGAAGTCTGTTGTTAGGGGTGCGATTTGGACTCCAGATTATCCCTTAGCATTCCTCAGTTACAAATCATTACGAGCATGGTGGCCAACCCTGCGAGACCAGTAAAGACATAGATCCAGTTTTGGGATTTTTCCTTCTGTTGCAAAATAAAAAAAACTTCAAACACATAACAGTGGCTTATTTTAGATTGTATTCGGTGTTCTGTGTGTGAGCTGTGTCACGCCGGTTAATATCCCTCATATTTAAGTATAAAATATATAATGCATGAATTATTTGGAATGAAATATTAAACCAGTTCAGACAGAAGTCCGGGCGGCACTCTGGTTCAGTGGGTAGCACGATCCCCAGGTGGGGCGGTCCGGGTCCTATCTGTGCGGAGTTTGCATGTTCTCCCCGTGTCTGCATGGGTTTCCTCCGGGAGCTCCGGTTTCCTTCCACAGTCCAAAAACATGCAGCCAGGTTAATTGGAGACACTGAATTGTCTTATAGGTACCAGCCGCTAGGATGCATAAACCAGTGCATTGTAGTGCCGGTCCCAAGCCCGGATAAATGTGGGTTGTGTCAGGAAGGGCATCCGGTGTGCCAAATTGATAATGCGGATCTAGTACATAGCAAGAGCTCCATGTTTTAAATATTTTTATTTGTACTTTAAACCAATCCTTTGCTAAGATCAACCTAAATGTATAACAAATCATTCCAAATAACATGTTGGCACAATTGTCTAAACATTTATCTGGTTCTTTTGCAATTTCATATATTTGTTTCTTACCCTTCCCTCTTCTCTGTTTTAAAGTCCCACGCTCTCACTTTCCCCAAACTGTCTATTGATCTAATTACATCCATCTGTGGGCCCCCAAATAAAAGACAGACCGAATATTTAAGAAAGACAGGGCAGAAGAGAAGGAAACCCTAGTCCCGAGTCTTCGATGCTCCTCCTCCTACTTACGTCTTGATGAACAGAATAAACTTCTCTCCCGCGGCCGAACTTTTGTGCTTTTGTTCTGCTGCACGTCAAGGTGCGAGATGAAAAGCCGCAATGTGTTAAACCTTTGTTATTTCAGCGTCTGGCTCTTCCAAGACCTCTTTTTACCTATAAATTAGCCTCTCCGGTGGGTTTTAAAAAAAACAGGATCATATACATGCGCTGATTGAAAGAAAAATGTCTTTTATCTGGTTAATTGAAGAAGAGAGCGTCTGGATGCTCGCCAGTCCGCGTATTTAAACCTCTCTGACAGCTGAGTCAAATTTTAATCACGTCATATTAATCTCATTGTTGATTCATCGATTATATAACAAAGCAGGACAGCTACTTATGAGTGTATTTTGATCCTTTTTTTAAAGGCCCACACAATCTCATTCTTCATCCAGTTGTTTTGGTGGGAGTCATGAGAGTCATGCTGGCAGCAGGCCGAGAGGGTCAATTTTAACGTCACTGTTACTGTTCACAGATTTCTGGAGGAGCTTTGAACATTCGTAAGCCAATTGAGAGACTGAATAATCTTTTTAACATGTCTCGGATTTGCCCTGTGGTCTCCAGCCAGTAAGACGTGTCTGAAACAGTTCCAGCAGGAGCCAACCGGGGGGCGTTTTTAAATTGGTGAATCACTTTGTGGATTTTCTTTTTCTTTCACAGCCAGTGAAGTGCCGTTCCATGTTTTAAAGGCGGTTTCTATTTTCAGAATCCTGGCTGTTTGTCTAACACAAGTTGCTGATTGACTGGCATTACACCATTACACTTTACCTACCAGGTCATATGGCAGTTTGACGACTCCATGCTATTTCTAGCTGAGCCATTAAGGAAACCATTATTTTGGTGATATACACTTAATGTTTCTGTATCTTCGATCTGGTCAGTTGGGATGATCTTTGTCACCAATGCCGATCCCTGCTCTGATCGAGGAGAACGAAGCTAACCCACGCCCCCTCCGACACGTGGGCAGCAGCCGTATGCATTTTGTCACCTACACTTTGACGAGTGCAGTGCAGATCAGCACTGTGTACAGAGAAACACAACCTGACAGCACTATATTCCCGTCTCTGTGCAGGCGCCATCAATCAGCCAGCAGAGGTCGTAGTTGCATTAGTGATGAAATAGTCCCTCTCCGGCTTATTCCACCCCTATATGAACAACAGGCCATTTGTTGTTCATGTGGTCGCTCAGCCCAGCTGGCCGGCAGAGCTGAGGTTTGATACGATGTATCTGAGATCGCAGCTCTGCTGTTCTAGTGTGTGTTTTACCGCTGCGCCACCTGAGCGGCACATCACTTTTTTACATAGTCACCTTCCAATGCATTTTTCCAGTGTCGTACCAACTTTTTAATGCCATCACTGATGCAGCGCTGCTTTCACATCATCATCACATGAATATCTTCTTCCCCTTAAAGCTTCGTTGAGCGTCCAAAAAGGTGGAAATCAGATGGAGCTAAATCCGGACTATAAGCGTCTCTCAGTGTCTCAGTCACGACCGATTACTACTCCTCCATCCTCACCGTTTATAACCAAAATATTGTCGCTGTCTGGTGAAAAACGCAACTTTTCAGGAGAAGGAAAAAACTTTTTCCCCTGACAGTAATGGTGCAAACAAATCACAGATGGCACAATTTAGATACAATTCAGCACAGAAATAAAAATATATCTTTATCAGGTCGTCAGTCTGTTGGTTTCATAAACAGAGACATACACAGATTTCTTTCTGTGAATTCCAAAGAGCACGTCCAACTTCCTGCACAGCCTGTTGTGTGTTCTTTTAAATATTGCTGATATGAATGCGTGTTTTAGCACAAGCAGAGTCTATTATTACTTTACTAGACTGTACCTGGTCAAAATGAGCACATTTAATCTAGCAGCCAATGGAGATACTCGTTAATAAGATGTGATTTTTCATCTTTTTATTGGTCATTTTGATTTTAGCTGCTATGGACAGACAGATATTTATACCCACAATCAACACATGTCTTCTTCTTCTTCTTCTTCTTCTTCTTCTTCATGTGAAAACTGCTAAAAGTGGAGATTCGTGTTTTTCATCGGACAGCGATCATATGAAAGTGAGGAAACTTTTTGAAGATCCCTCGTATGTTCGGGTGGCATGGTGCATCATGTTGGTGTTGGTGACAAACCAAGGCTTTACATTTTGATCCTTTTCTGTTCATCTTTCAAAACCAGAATTTACTCTTGGACTTAAAGGAACTTACAGGGTCCCAGATAGCTGATTTAAGCATGAGGACTTTTTTTCTCAGTCCCAAAAAATATTGAACAGTGAGACTGTGGCTTTACTTTGGACAAACATTTGGCTTATTGTATAAAGCTGGACTTCGACTCTAAACTTCTCAGTTTCCCAGTCAGTGAGCAGCGATGAAATCATCTCGTATAGCGTCTGCCAGCTTGAGATTTTCAGGATGAAACCCATGTGCTGCACCCGGTCCGAATAAAATAATAAAATCACACGACGGTTCTGACATCTATATGATGTTTTACAGGGATGTCCTAATATGCAAGATTCCTTTTAATGGACATCTGGATGGTGCAAAGCTCTCCGCAAATCTGGAGGATTGCTCCACTGATGTCACACCAGTCTGTTACACAGAGGATATCAGAAAGAAATATGGAGTGCTAAATCTAAAATGCCATGTTGTGCCTGTTGATGGCATGGTTTTTTGGATCTAAGAAGTAAAGAACATAAAAGATGATGACCTTTATTATGTCAGTAATGGGACATAAAGGGATTGTTGCTGCATGAATGATGTATGGGCAGCGTATCACAGAGAATGTCTGCATCATGTTAGTTTGATATGCAGCCAGAGTGATGCATTTTTACTGGAATTATATTAAGTTTGTGGTTTGTACAGTGTAAAGTGGAAGAGTTGAACCTTTGCCCCCGATCCGTTCACACTTTTCTTCCTATTGTGGTCGGCTGGATGTGCTGTTTGAGAGCTTTTAACCACTTAGCACAGAAAAAACCTCTCAGCATTAAAAAGCATGTTACACCCCCGTGTTAAGGTCTTGCGAAAGAGGGCAGAAACATTAAGTGAAAGTAGAAAGAACTGAGTATAAACAGTTCTGCTATTTCTTCTGATTTTGCTTGTCACATCTAAATGTATTAAGATAAACACACGAGTAAACACAGAATGATTCATTTTATTAAAGATAAAGATTTATTCAAAACCTACACTGATCAGCCATAACATTAAAACCACCTCCTTGTTTCTACACTCAGAGTCCATTTTATCAGCTCCACCCACTTACCATATAGAAGCACTTTGTAGTTCTACAGTTACTGATTGCATGCTTTGTTAGCCCCCTTTAATGCTGTTCTTCAATGGTCAGGACCACCACAGGACCACCACAGAGCAGGTATTATTTGAATCATTCTCAGCACTGCAGTGACACTGACATGGTGGTGGTGTGTTAGTGTGTGTTGTGCTGGTATGAGTGGATCAGACACAGCAGCGCTGATGGAGTTTTTAAACACCTCACTGTCACTGCTGGACTGAGAATAGTCTACCAACCCAAAAAATCTCCAGCCAACAGCGCCCCGTGGGCAGCGTTCTGTGACCAGGACTAGAAGATGACCAACTCAAACAGCAGCAATAGATGAGCGATCGTCTCTGACTTTACATCTACAAGGAGGACAATCTAGGTAGGAGTGTCTAATAGAGTGGACAGTGAGTGGACACGGTGTTTAAAAACTCCAGCAGCGCCGCTGTGTCTTATCCACTCATAGCAGCACAACACACACTAACACACCACCACCATGTCAGTGTCACTGCAGTGCTGAGAATGATCCACCACCTAAATAATACCTGCTCTGTGGTGGTCCTGTGGGGGTCCTGACCATTAAAGAACAGAGTAAAAGCAGGTTAAAAAGATATGCAGAGAAACAGATGGACTACAGTCAATAATTGTAGCACTACAAAGTGCGTCTATATGGTAAGAGCTGATAAAATGGACAGTGTGTCTAGAAACAAGGAGGTGGTTTTAATGTTATGGCTGATCAGTGTATATGACCTATGGGGCGGCACGGTGGCTCGGTGTGTAGCACTGTCACCTCACAGCAAGAAAGTCCTGGGTTCAAATCCCAGGTGGAGTGGTCCGGGTTCTTTCTGTGTAGAGTTTGCATGTTCTCCGTGTCTGTTTGGGCTTCCTCTCACAGCTATGCCAGCCCACCACTAGTGTATCGGCCGACTGGGCTATGTCTGAGGGGGTTTGGCTGAAGCTCTGTGATGGATTAGCACCTTGTCCAGGGTATTTCTGTCTTAGGTCTAATGCTTTCTTTTTTATTTGCTTACTTGTGCGGCCAGTGCACTCAGCAACACAGGTCCAAAGGGTTTCCTCATTGTGAACCACTGTGACCCTGACCAGAATAAAGTGAATGAAGTATACAGTACGCTGGCGCTTTCAGAATCACGTCTGCTGAAACGTGGGCACTTCACCGTTCAGCCCTACATTCAGTCCTCAAACCATGTGACCTGCAGCTCACCTTACACACACATTCCTGTCTTATGTTTTCTACTAAATAGTGGAAACCATCTGGCCCTGCTCAGTCCATTGTATCGGTTCTTCTGTTCTCGACTGGTACTGGTTTATTTTCAGCCACAGGTTTTATCCAGCTCCTACACATGTGAGCACGATGCGTGTCAGAATGATTTCGGTTCCGCGGCTCTGAGCTGCTGCAGAGACCTGCTGCTTTTCTCTTATCGATGGTCACTGAGGGAGAGGACAGTGGGAGGTATCCATTACCCCCCTTGACCAGTTTTCCACCTCTTTGATGTGATGCCAGAGAAAGAGAGCAGAAGTTTAGCGAACGGTCGTTTTTTAATATATTTTCATTCATCCATATTTTCCTAACATTTATCTAACGTTTGCAGCGGGGTTCAGTTCCTGTCTTTCTGCCTCTGTCTATCAGTGCATCCATCTATTAAATGCTTTTTTTCTGAAGTTATGAAATATGACTGATGTCTTTAATAAAATAGCTTATTAAAACCATGGAGGACATGTCCAGACAGAGATCATGGCTTTGTTCATAGGTATCCCTCTGTGTGAAGAATTTACTACGTTTTCTCTCTGATCTCCTGTCGATTCATCAGATTCACCGGTTCACACGACACTGTGCCAGCGTCGATGCCAGACCCGGTTCTGATTGAAGGAAATGAATTGAGCAAACCATTTTGAGAACCCGACCATTATTCTTACCAATTGAAAAGCCGAATCGTCTTCTAATTACAGCTCAGTTTTCTGGAAATCCACCTACTATAATCATAATGCATATTCCCTTCCGAGTGATCATCACTTAAATCTTGGCTCCAGTAATCGAGACTTATGAAAGCGACAGGCATCGCTGAATCTAAACTGCCGGTGAATCCGTGAGAGCCGCAGTGCCTCCTTCCTTCGTGCCCTGAATCTTGATATGATGTGGTACAGTGCATGAACCGTAGGACTCGGTTCTCCAGTAACCATCACACAGCAAGTTCCTGCCCTCATCTGTTTAGCTTCAGAGTTCTCACTGTATCACAGTTTGCTTTTCCTCAGGGGTTCGAAATTCGTATCATCTAAGTTTCTTACCTGTTATAGAAAGGATCTACTGAACATTCACCTTAATAGAGTGTAAAACTGTGCTCATTTGTGCTTGTTTATAAAATAAATAAATTAATTAACTTATTAAATCTGTTTGACCACTTTTAACTGATTAGTTATGGCCAGATAACTTTGCCTCTGATTTGCATAAATCAGAACTTTGCATCACTAACGGTTGTTCTGCTTCCTCTTGGTGTATCTCACCAGCTCTCATAAAATATAAATGATTTCTGGCTTTCGTGTCACATCGTGTTGCTGATGCTGATTTAAATGCAGGATTAAGAAGCCGCTGCACTGATGCATAAATAAGCAGTTTTCAGGCTGGTTTTTCAATCTTGTGATTTTATCAGGTGCACCAGATATACACGATCAGCCATAACATTAAAACCACCTCCCTGTTTCTACACTCACTGTCCATTTTATCAGCTCCACTTACCATATAGAAGCACTTTGTAGTTCTACAATTACTGACTGTAGTACATCTGTTTCTCTGCATACTTTGTTAGCCCCCTTCTATGCTGTTCTTCAATGGTCAGGACCCCCCACAGGATCACCACAGAGCAGGTATTATTTGGGGGGTGGATCATTCTCAGCACTGCATTGACACTGACATGGTGGTGGTGTGTTAGTGTGTGTTGTGCTGGTATGAGTGGATCAGACACAGCAGCGCTGATGGAGTTTTTAAACACCTCACTGTCACTGCTGGACTGAGAATAGTCCACCAACCAAAAATCTCCAGCCAACAGCGCCCCGTGGGCAGCAACCTGTGACCACTGATGAAGGTCTAGAAGATGACTGACTCGAACAGCAGCAATAGATGAGCGATCGTCTCTGACTTTACATCTACAAGGTGGACCAACTAGGTAGGAGTGTCTAATAGAGTGGACAGTGAGTGGACACGGTATTTAAAATCTCCAGCAGCGCTGCTGTGTCTGATCCACTCATACCAGCACAACACACACTAACACACCACCACCATGTCAGTGTCACTGCAGTGCTGAGAATGATCCACCACCTAAATAATACCTGCTCTGTGGTGGTCCTGTGGGGGTGCTGACCATTAAAGAACAGGGTGAAAGCCGGTTAAAAAAGTATGTAGAGAAACAGATGGACTACAGTCAGTAATTGTAGAACTACAAATTGCTTCTATATGGTAAGTGGAGCTGATAAAATGGGCAGTGAGTATAGAAACAAGGAGGTGGTTTTAATGTTATGGCTGATCGGTGTAGATGTGAATATTTTAGGGATGTTTAGGTGTCTGTACTGTAAATATTCTTTCAGAAGCTCATATCTGTCTATAAGTGAGGTCATGTTAAAACATAGATTCAGTTTTGGGGTTTGGGTAAGAAACGTTTTATTTTAGCCTTCAGACTCGATTGCGCTTTAATCACTCACATCCTTGATTCAGAGTAACTTGATAATGCTTCATATTATCACTCCCTAAAATCATAAATATTTGATATGCATTTCATTACTGAGCCAAGTTTCTGACACCGGGATAAAATAAACATGTCATGCCTTGTTGCAGTTAGAATGAAAGTGAGCGCTGAGTCTCCGATCAGATCAGAAATCACTGAGAATTATTTTTCCTAAGGTACCGAGCTTGTGTTTTTTGGTAGACTGAGACCCCGAGCGGTGAGCGCTGTCCCTGTGCTTTCTTTAGTCGAGCCAAGTCTACATGGAAAATCGATTTGTCCATGAGACACATCCACGCCGAAGCTCTGCTCACTTGTTCCATGCTCTGCTGCCTTGAGTTGGAACCACCACTGTGCTTCTCACTTCTATCATATAAGTAAATGTGGGAGGCATAGCATGTGGTAAAGTGGTGTTTATTACTCTTCCACTCATTGTTAGATTTTACTCTTCAGCCTGAGCTTGTCCTCCTGCATGGCTTTGTTCTTTAGCTTATGGGCTTTAGATTTAAATACATTTGACTCATGCTGTATATCAGTTCTGCCTCCAGGCCTCACAACGACTGATAAATATGTTCTGCTAAAATCTTTTAATTGCATGAGTGTGTGTCTGCAGATCTGACAAATTATTGTAGTTTCAATGATGGTTGGCTTCAAAGCCTGGATTCAAACTCTCAACCTTTCGATTGAAAGCCCAAAGCTCTACCCACAAGGCTACCACTGTCCCAATAAAATTTTAAATCTGCATCACCAATGTGAAAAAGTGTCCTGTAACGAAGGGCTCTTGACAAAAAACAAGGGCACATGCACACACGGGCACACGGGCACACGGGCACACACACACTTTTTTTTACCCATTATAACACTGGCAAGAATAGGTTTCACAAGACAAACACAGACCCCTGGACTATGCTAGACCCTATGCTAAATGCTATGCTAATTGCTAATGCTAACCTAAACACACATGAAACATGATCCTAAACTACCCTAAACCCTAAGCTAAGCTACATCCTGCAAGCTAACACAAATGCTAATTCTATACCTGAACTAGATTATAACAGGAAACAAGACATGATTAGCTATCCAAGATTAACTAACACTACACATGGACTACAATACATGATTCTCTAAGCAAGACACATGAGCTCGAAACGAGACAAGATTAACTAACCAAGATTAATTCATCTAACATTATACATGAACTACAATACATGATTCTAAACAGTGACCAAACAAACAGAGGGAACCTGCACTGAATGATCCACAGCCAGTCCTTTAATACATTGCGTATACAGAGTGCAGTGAGGTTCAGCTGTGGATCATTATTTTACTGTCCAATAATCATGAGGAGGCGTCGGCTTGAAAAACAAAACCAGCCAAACCATGTGCTCTTGGAGTCAGGGACGTGGCCCTCTTTGCTTTGCAGAATTGATTTAATACTTCTACATTGCAAGGTTTTCCAGCATGAACTGTCTATTTAAAGTCTTGCCACAGCATCTCAATGTTCGCTAAGAAGAGTGATTGGTTGTATATATAAATTTAAACTAAATTCAGATGTAGTTATAATCAAAAAAGGGATTTACAGATAAATACATACGTTTTATTAAATACATTAGATTGTACTGTGTTCTAATTCATACTGACACATCTGGCTTTCATTGCTTGTTTGCTACATTGTCCTTATATTCCTGTAAAATAAAAAAATAAAAAAAAATAAAAAAGACAATTCAACACTAAACATGTCTATTTCTTTTGCCGTATTTATAATGTAAATCTGATCACGGTGCAGTTAACAGAGCTGGTTGTTTTTGCATTTTTCTAAAAAGCAAAGACCAAAGAAAATCTTAAACAACAAAGCCTGGATCCATCCCTTGTACTCCTTGCCTGTGTTGTGAGTCTGTAGAAGTCATTACAGACCCCTGTCAGCACTGACTACCAGTTTTCCTTTTGTGATTATCTCCAGAGAGGCAGAATCTGTCTGTAGGTATTTCAAGAATGAATCCAGCTCTGAGTACTGTGAGTACTGGGATTTTAAACTGTAGTGCACTGTGTGTTCCCACTCAAGAATGTTTCTGTTGTGTTCCTAAACCACGCTGGAAGACTTTTTGTTCTGCCCCAGTTTGCTTTAAAAAAACGTTTTACAGGGAGACTTTATTTCTCTACTTACCTTTCTTTACTTTGTTTCTCCAGGTAACAGCGAGAGATGCAGACGGAGGAACCTTCGGCTCTGTGTCTTACTCTTTCGGCTCCGGGCCTGGCAGCTCAACCCCATCCCAGTTTACCATCAACAAAGAAACTGGACAAATCTGCACAACTGTTAGTCTGGACCGTGACCAGGGACCTGCCAGCTACGACTTTACTGTTACTGCCATGGATGGGGTGGGTACCATCTCAGTACAACTCACTCAGTGAACTGACACCCGCCCTGTGTAGCTTGTAACTAAATTATTAGATTGTATGTCCGTTGAGAGGCATGGAGCTACAGATGGATGACTAAAGTGTAAATAATAATGTAAATAAATTCCTAATGAAACATACATTAATGTGTTGGTACTATATGTACTATATATACACCGATCAGCCATAACATTAAAACCACCTCCTTGTTTCTACATACATGTTCATTTTATCAGCTCCACTTACCATATAGAAGCACTTTGTAGTTCTACAATTACTGACTGTAGTCCATCTGTTTCTCTGCATGCTTTGTTAGCCCCCTTTCACCCTGTTCTTCAATGGTCAGGACCCCCACAGGACCACCACAGAGCAGGTATTATTTAGGTGGTGGATCATTCTCGGCACTGCAGTGACACTGACATGGTGGTGGTGTGTTAGTGTGTGTTGTGCTGGTATGAGTGGATCAGACACACTGTCACTGCTGGACTGAGAATCGTCCACCAACCAAAAATATCCAGCCAGCAGCGCCTCGTGGGCAGCATCCTGTGACCACTGATGAAGGTCTAGAAGATGACCAACTCAAACAGCAGCAATAGTCATCTATTCTATTCGTCTCTGACTTTACATCTACAAGGTGGTCCAACTAGGTAGGAGTGTCTAATAGAGTGGACAGTGAGTGGACACGGTGTTTAAAAACTTCAGCAGCGCTGCTGTGTCTGATCCACTCATACCAGCACAACACACACTAACACACCACCACCATGTCAGTGTCACTGCAGTGCTGAGAATCATCCACCACCTAAATAATACCTGCTCTGTGGTGGTCCTGTGGGGGTCCTGACCATTGAAGAACAGGGTGAAAGCAGGTTTAAAAAGTATGTAGAGAAACAGATGGACTACAGTCAGTAATTGTAGAACTACAAAGTGCTTCTATATGGTAAGTGGAGCTGATAAAATGGAAAGTGAGTGTAGAAACAAGGATTTAATGGTTTTAATGTTATGGCTGATTGGTGTATAATTTCTATCTTGATGCAAATTTAGACTCTTTTAGACAACCACCCACCCCACATCACACACACACGAAACATTCTTTTCCATGCACATCCTCATCTGATCCATTTTTCGGAAGTATAACTGGTGTAACGCTTTATAAAAGTAGTTAAGTAAATAAAATCTATTGAAGTTAGGTTAGAAATTACACTTATTGTCTCACTTCATTGGCTATTCTGCGAGGACTGCAATTGACCAATCATTAGTCTGTACTATTTTTGGCTTCACTCATATTGCCAGCATTGGTACACTTAGTCCACAATCAAGTCAGGGAACCTAATTTGCTATGATTGCTTATGTACAGTAAAGGCCAATTGGCAATAAAAACACCTGCACTAAATGTTGTGTCAAGGATTTAAAAACACAGTGTACCGTACAATACTGTTCAGTGGAAACGGGCCTTTTGTAGAACAGGAAGTTCTGTTGCTTTCACCTGCAACTTCCAACACAGGCATTTGACTCTCAGGCTCAGGGATTGCTGCTGAGCCCAAAGACTGAATATCATTTCTTTATACACAATCTGATCTAGTATGAGTTAAAAACAACATGTGACCTTCTCTTCTGTTTCTCAGGGTGGCCTTAACTCTGTGGCTTACGTACACGTGGACCTGGTGGACGTTAACGATAACCGGCCGACGTTCTACCCCGTGCACTATTCCGTGAGTCTGAGCACTCAGAGCATGCCCGGTACGTCTGTGGTCCGGGTGACGGCCCATGATCCCGACGCGGGGGAGAACGGCAGGGTGACTTACCGCACCGCGCCCGGGGGCAGCTCGCCCCTCTTTACCCTGAATAAAGACACTGGTACGGTCTTTCTGAAGGTCTTTGTTGTTGCCTGGCCTGAATTGAAGCTTTGCTAACTGCATACTTATGTTTTCAGGAGTGATTTCTTTATCACGCTCGTTGCACGTGAAGGCAAACTCCGTCATCGCCATGGTGGTCTCGGCTCAGGACGGCGGCGGCCTCGCTGCCACGGTTAACGCCAGGGTGAACATCAGCATCGTAGCAGGCCAGGTAGCGCCTCCGGTGTTTGAACAGGTTCAGTACTACTTTACTGTGTCTGAGGACGCCCTGCGTGGAACCCAAGTGGGCACTGTGCGTGCCAGCACCAAGGATGGTGAGTAAACTGAAGATAAACGAGCTACTGTTAGGCGGACTGGGTAGGCATAGTCATAATACTTCCAAAGACCAGAGCACATGGCATATATAAACATTTCATACCATGATGAAAAGCAACATCTGGCTTTTTTCTTTCGACACAACCACTTGTACAAATAGGCACACGGGCACTGTACGTATCTCATTTAGAATCAGTGGTATTCACAAACTCCATTGTGCCACTTTTTCCACACTTTGGGCGGCACTGAGGCTCGGTGGGTAGCATTGTTGCCTCACAGCAAGAAGGTCCTGGGTTCGATTCTCAGATAGAGTGGTCTGGGTCCTTTCTGTGTGGAGTTTGCATGTTCTCCCTGTGTCTGCGTGGGTTTCCTCCGGGAGCTCCGGTTTCCTCCCACAGTCCAAAAACATGCCGTCAGGTTAATTGGAGACACTGAATTACCCTATAGGTGAATGGGTGTGTGTATGTGTCTGCCCTGTGATGGACTGGCGCCCCGTCCAGGGTGTTACTGTGTGCCTTGCGCCCATTGAAAAGCTAGGACCCCCCATGACCCT
Organism: Trichomycterus rosablanca; assembly: GCF_030014385.1. Lineage (NCBI taxonomy): Eukaryota > Metazoa > Chordata > Actinopteri > Siluriformes > Trichomycteridae > Trichomycterus > Trichomycterus rosablanca. The sequence continues at coordinate 4,039,634 of NC_086007.1, forward strand.
AATTGGATAGACTCACTCACAGTGAGTGAGTGAGTATTCACAGACTCCATTATGCTACTTTTTCCACACTTTGGGCGGCACTGAGGCTCGGTGGGTAGCACTGTCGCCTCACAGCAAGAAGGTCCTGGGTTCGATTCTCAGGTAGAGCGGTATGGGTCCTTTCTGTGTGGAGTTTGCGTGTTCTCCCCGTGTCTGTCTGGGTTTCCTCCCACAACCAAAGTGTGTAAAACATGACATTAAAATCCTAATAAATTAATAAATAAATACATTTCCACGTCTTCTTTGGACGATATTGTGGTGTCAGATGGCAAAGCGATACCCTTTAGACTAACTCTTACTGTTTTTCCAACTTTAGGCGTCTCAAAAGATGTTTCTTACACCATCTGCTCTGGTGACCCGACTGGTTACTTCACTGTAGATCCTGAGACCGGAGTTTTGCGTACCAGCCTTCCTTTGGATCATGAGGTCCAACCTGTTGTCGATCTGGAGATTCAGGCACAAAGTGGGAATCCTCCAGCGTTTGGGCAAACCCGCGTCCAGATCACGGTCGCTGACGTAAATGACAACGCTCCGATCTTCCACCCATCATCTTCTGAATCTCTGATTCTTTTGGGAGACACGAGAATGGGAACGGTGATATACAAGATCCAGGCCGAGGACCCAGACTCTGGGGTCAACGGTGCTCTGACCTTCGACCTGATCTCCAGCAGCGCCCAGAGAACCTTTAGTGTAGACCGGAACAGTGGTGAAATTCGTCTCATTGGCAGCTTGTCTTATGAAACGGTACCTCGTTATGACCTGCAGGTCCTCGCTAAGGACATGGGGGCCCCCCAGTTGAGTGCCACCTTTACCCTGGTGGTCCACGTGCAAGCTGAGAACAGCCAAGGCCCCGTGTTTGAGACCCTCACCTATCGCGTGGAGCTAAAGGAGGGCACCCCGCTGAACACCCGTTTCCTACAGGTGCGTGCCCTCAACCGAGAAGCTGGCATCACTTCGGGGTCCAGCGCTGCCGTCCCTCTTGCTTACCACCTGCAGCCAGACGGAGACGCGGCAGGCTTCGGCGTCGTTTCAGACAGTGGCTGGCTCTTCGTGAAGACCGCCCTGGACCGCGAGATCAAAGAGGTGTACCTGCTCACAGTGCTTGCTACGTCCGGGCAGGGTCAGCTGAAGAAGACGGGCAGCGCCACTGTACGTGTCTCGGTCACGGACGAGAACGACAACTCGCCCCGCTTCACCCAGGAGAGGGCGTTTCTGGCCGTGAGGGAGAACCTGCCTGCTGGGACGGGGTTCGGACGCGTGCCTGCCACCGACAGAGATGCTGGTCTCAACGGTCGACTCACCTACCGCCTTCTGCACCCTGATCGCAACTTTCAGATCAACTCGCACACAGGTGAGTGCGAGCATTAGGAATGATTGTGTACACTCACGAGTTAGAATCTCAGCTCTGCTACCGGTAGGCTGGGCACCTACACGGACAATGATTGGCTCATCCTTCGGTTTGGATGCTTGAGAGGATTCCTCATAGCTGATGTAATAACAACTTCTGCTGGCTGATTGACTGCTCCTTCATTGAGACGGGGGATAATGGAGATCGATGCATGACTCTCCGTATGTGAGACCGAGCCCCATATGAACTCGTCTCATGCAGGTGAAGCTTCCTGACCATCATTTTTTTTCTGCAGGAGAGATCAGCACTAGGTTAGCACTGGATCGGGAGCATCAGTCCAGCTTCCAGCTGGTGGTGGTGGTGCAGGATAACGGAACCCCTCCGCGCAGCGCTACTGGAACCGTTTTTATCACGGTGCTGGATGAGAATGACAACGCCCCCTCCTTCACCCGCTCACAGCCGGGCAAAGATCTGCTCATGCAGGTACGAAAAAGCAGTATTTAATTGTTTAATTGCAAATGTGACGTAGTACATGAACACAGTTAAGTGAGTTGTTGCTGCACAAGTATATTATTAGTATTATATTATTTTACTGTAAAATATCAGGTTGAACCATTGTACGCATTTTACCAGCGAGTTCTCTTTGTGTAGGTGATGGAGGGACAGCCGTCAGGTATTTTACTAGGCATTGTGATCGCCAAAGACTCAGATGAAGGAGAAAATGGGACTGTTTTCTACTCAATGTCAGGTAAAAAAAATAATACATGCCCTTAATTCTGCTTATCTCAAATTACGTTATTTAAAAAGAAGTAAAATCTTACTGTTTGGGTGTGTTGAGTAGGTCCCAGAGCAGAGCGCTTCTCTCTTCACCCCATCACTGGTGAGCTGCACTCGTCGTCCCCTCTGAGCCACGCTGACAGACCTGAATACACTTTTACCATCCTGGCTACAGACCGTGGGTCGCCTCCCCGCAGCTCCACGGCCACTCTGAGAATACAGGTCAGAACCTTATTACTGTTAATGATAAACCATATTTAATTCACATCGGGTCATTTCCTGTGTAATAAGCAGTGTGCTGTAAAATTCAGACTTTAAGGTTTGTGTTTAGAGATTTAACATTTTTCATTCACGTAGCGTTAAAGTTCCTCACGTTTACTGGTTAATTTGCACTATGAGGCGTCCTAGCAATCCTACAGCAATTCAGTTAGCAATCGCTTAGTCAAAATGTCCAAGTTGGGCGCCCAGGTGGCAAAGCAGGATATTCTGCTAGCACACCAGCGCCGAGATTCTGAATTCCTCGGTTCGAAACTCGGCATTGCCTAATTGGCATAATTGGCAGTGCTTGCAGGGCGGGAGGGCCGGACTATGTGGGTGGGGTCTTCAAACACTGTGCAAGGACCCTGTTTAGCAGATAGAGAGGCGCCTGTGCAGAATGCATGGGTGAAAAAGGTTCTGCAAAAGGCTGCGCGTGGGTCCCTTCAATCAGGGATCCCCCAGCAGCGGAAGACTATGCTAAATTGGAAGAAAAACACATAAATAAATAAAAAAGTCCAAGATGTCGAAGTCAACAGCAGCTAAAAACACGACACAGGTGAGTTCTGTGGACACGGGGGGGAGGGGGGGGGGGGATTTTCACATTTGAGACAGAGCCTCGCACCATCGCTGGATATTCTAGGTTTACATTCAACCAGTAAGGTCGGCTGTGCTGTGTATTGTAGCATCCATTTATTCTATCATTCTATTTATGGGTGTAATTTATTGACTGCCGTGAAATCTGTGAGGTCCGTGACATTAAGCACATTTTCCCGTGAATTTAGTAAGACCCTAACTATAATATATTTATATTTTCCATTTTATTGTCAACAGACAACTAGTGAAATATAAACAAAGGTCAGTTTGTGAGGTACAACCATCATAAAGGTGCACTTTTGGTGTATAACATTACTGACTCAATTCCATCTATTGTTATAAACAATCTCCAGAATCGCACAGAATGACGTACATAGTACTTCAAATCTGATTCGGCTGTGTATGATGCCAACTTGCTCCTCATTTACATATCATTTGAATCTGACATACCCCGCCTGAACCCTAATACAACACTTGTCCTAATTCATGCAGGTGTAGTGATGAATTACGCAGCTTATTGCTAACAAAGATGAAAGTAGAGATGAAGAAATAGGTTTCATTCCAGTGACATTTTAAATCAGGACGTTTTTGGCAGCTTTAAAAATGGCAGATTTAATAGAGACAGAGGAGCCCAGGAGGTTTGTGGTTTGCAGCTCTTTTATTGCTAAAGTTAATGATGTCATTTTGGTATAAAGAGGCATTTATACAGATCTTAAAGATTACAAAGTGTCCTAAAGAGTAGTTTGCGGAATACGTGCGTATTAACCATTTAAATCTTTCAGCGGTACAAGTACATGCCTGATTCTGAAGTGTTTCTCAATACTCACCATTTAAACCTGACATGAGCTAATGCATTTCCTAGTCTTTAACTCCAGTTTAACGTTTATGAATTATGAATGTTGACGAATGAGCTGCCGGGTAGCTCACGCTGTAGAGCGTTCATCTTTAAAGGTTGTTGAAATCATCTGTGTGCTCTCTGTGGCTCAGTAAGCTATCTATCCAGCCCACCAACGCTGAGATTTGAGTTTAAATCTCAGCCAAGCGTCTACACAGACATGATTAGATATGTCTGCGAGGGGATTGGCGTCCTGTCCAGGGTATTACTGTGTTTTCTGGTGGAACCAGGACCTGCCTTGACCCTGACCAAGATAGAGCGGCTGATGGACATGAAACCACATAATTATGATCTAATGTAAATTGCTTGCAGGTGTAAATGAATAAGTGTGAGATGGACTGGCGCTCTGTCCTCCAAATAGCATCCAGTTCAATGTAACCCTGATTTATTATTATTATTAGTAGTAGTAGTAGTAGTAGTATTATCATAATTATTATTATTATTATTAGTATTATCATAATTATTATTAGTATTAGTATTATCATAATAATTATTATTAGTATCATAATTATTATTATTATTATCATTATTATTATTATTATTATTGTTATCATATTATTGTTATTATTTTCATAATTATTATTATTATTATTAATAATAATAATAATAATAATAATATTAGTATTATTATTATTTTTTTGTTATTATTAGTTAGTTTAGCAGAAGGTTGCCAGTTCAAGCCTTGTCAAAGCCAGTCAATTGGGCTCCTAAGCAAGGCTCTTAACCCTTAATTGCTCAAATTGTTTTCGGTCATAATTGTAAGTGGCTTTGGATAAAATATACACCAAAGATGAACACATTGACGTATGACCAGTTTACGATCAGATTTGTCCGTACGCCGCTGTCATGAAAAAGTGCTAGCGTGTTTGGTCCCTCTACTCACTCTGTCAATGTCAAGAAAGCTCCAAAGGACCTGATGTGAGCAGAAATTTGGGTGCTTGATGATTTACTACCAGTCATAATGGAATATCTGGCTCTGATATGAGTATATGCAGCCGCATCGGCATTGCTGAGATTTATTCAGTGTAATTATCCTTCTCCTGTCGATTGAAAAGAAGAATTTGTTGCTAGTTTAATACTGAGAAAGATTTAGAGTCGCTCAGGAGTCCATTTTGTCATGGTGTTAGCGGTCTGCAAATTTTTAATCATATAGTGTAAGATTTTGAGAGAAGATTTCTCCTCTCTACTCCAAAAAAAAAATAAATAGAGGATAAAAAACAAGCCAGAAAAATCCTACAATTTTTAATAAAAATGATTAAACTGTGCTGTGATAAAACACCCAAAATTAACAGCAACATTAATAAATGGCTGCATTAAAATGCAGATTAAATCTTTTAATTTCCTTTCATTTTAGTGATGGACCATTGAGTTTCAAAGATTTTGAGTTTAGGGGACGTTGAGTTACGGTACCACTGTACCAGGAAATAAAAAATCACTTATTTCTTCCTGGCAACAAAATATGCATAAGCAAAACTGTGTGGAAAAAAAGGTTTTAAACTCAGAAGAGTTCAGAACAATTTAGTTGTTCTTTAAGGATGAAAATAATATATAAATAATATACAAATATAATTCTTGAAAAGATTATTAATGATTGCTCTGTAAAAGAGCTTTAATGGACAGCAACATTATTACATTCCTGCTTAAAAATGTTGAAAATCATTAAAAAACATCTTCTGATAATCCAGATCTAAGATTAGTCCTGATAATCTCTATGCATCCATCTCTACACCGACCAGGCATAACACGTGAAGTGAATAACACTGATTAAACGGTATTCCCATTAGGGCTGTGGCCTCTTTCAGCAGGATAATGTCCTGCCACAAAGCAAAAATGCTTCAGGAATGGTGTTTGAGGAGCACAACACTGTGTTTGAGGTGTTGACTTGGCCTCCAGATTCCCCAGATCTCAGTCTAATCGAGCATCTGTGGGATGTGCTGGACAAACAAGTCCGATCCATGGAGGCCCCACCTCACAACTTACAGGAGTTGAAGGATCTGCTGCTGACATCTTGGTGCCAGATAGATAACACAGCACACCTTCAGGGGTCTAGTGGAGTCCATGCCTCGTCAAGTCAAGGCTGTTTTGGCAGCAAAAGGGGGACCAAGACAATATTAGGAAGGTGGTCATAATGTTATGCCTAATCGGTGTATGTGTCATTTCTTTGCTACTGCTGTATAGAAGTGATTTCATCTTCTTATTCATGACATTTAAGTCATTAAGTAATGTGGAATTAATTACTCAGCTGTCATATTAAGTTCCGTGTGAAGCTTCGGCTCCTGCAGAGTTTATTTCCTGCCAGCGTAGTGAAAAGTGTGCACTGGGAATTGGTTATGTCTGTAATGAAAGGTTCATTAATGAGCACCTGTGTTAGCCAAATCTGGCTGTCATTCCCAAACACTGTAGTGTTTTCTTCCTCTCCGAGTACAGTTCAGATCTACGAGTCGCGTTTCTGTACAGTCTGATGATGATTTATTCACCAGGGTAAAGTCCCAAACCCAAATTTAAACAAGCACCACATCCCCTCTCCGTCTGTCTGCTTGTTTGTCGACTCGTTTTTTTTTTTGCGTCTGCCCATCTGGATGTCCGTCTGGTCCCGTTTACGTCACTCTTCGAGACTCTGTGTCTTTGTTTGTCTTATTTTGTTATATTTTATAATTGTGGAATGGAACGCGTGCAGCTTTTCCATTCGACGGCAGAGCTGCTTTTGTTTTGAAGTTTTTTCCTGACTGGTCATCGGGGCCGGTGTACGTCTGACCACTTTTTAAGGAACATTTTTCTGAATGTGAGCGATTGGATAATTTCCTTTAGTGATTGTGCTTTCTTTTCTACACTCTTATTTTTCCTGGCAGTCCTAGAACCAACTGATTAACCGTGATTAATCTTAGAGGGCGTGTTGCTGTTCAAGCCTGTCAAAAAAAATTGTTTTTTTGTTATCAGTGAAAGAAGAAGATAAATGTGCTGCTCAGTGTGTTGGTCTGTTAAATTAACTAATTAACTAATTAATTAAGTGAAGGTACACTTAGTGGGCATCTTAGTGGGCACCGACAATTTTTTTAACATTAATATTACAAACTGCTAATTTTATCACTTTGACTAAGAACTTTACTTGTTAAACCCGACACTAACTTTAAAACAAAGCCAAAAATAATTATCAACAATGTTTTATTCCCTTTGTTTCATACTTGGTCCCAACTATTTTGATTAATGATGTAGAAATATAGGCTCATTCCTTGAAAATTACTTTAATTTGACATTTATGGAAAGCTTTGTCCTTTATTTATTTATTTATTTATTTATTTATTTATTTATTATTATTATTATTATTATTATTTATTTTATTGTAATAATAATATTAATAAACAATAATTTAAATTAATAATATTATCACTATTATACAAAATACTATTTATTATTATTATTATTATCATTTATTATTATTATTATTATTTATCATTATTATTATTTATTATTATTACTAATATTATTATTATTATTACTATTATTTGTTATTATTATTATTTTTTATTATTATTATTATTATTATTATTATTATTATTATTGCATTTTTCCTTGTTACTTTCCAGTTCTAACTTTTTTTGTCCTGCTGCTGCCCTCTCCATCATCAAATGGTTTTTATTTATTATTATTATAATTTTTTATCTGCCAGAGATGAGAGATGGGGTCTCATAGAGAGCAGAATTGCATATGGAGAGGCATGCCCTACTATTTATGGATCAATCCTTCATACAGGCACCTTGATGCCAAAATTACAGCAACAGTGAAAAAAACTTTTGACCCATCCTCAGACACAGGCAATTATGCCTATGGAGCCCGGTCAGGTTGATAGCACAGCTAAGATTTGAACTTGAGAGCTCACAATCCTAGCAGTGCATTAGACTTCCATCCTGCCCTGTTCTTTCTTTTCAACATACAAAAGACTGTTTTGCAGATTAAATGGACAAAAGTTTAGGGAAGTGATACTTTTTCAAGGTGCTGAGGTTGCACTTTGTGTACAATTATTGACTGTAGTCCATGTGTTGCTATTTATATCAGGTCATCTTTACCCTATAATGGACAGGAACCACAATAGAATCATTACTTGTCAGAGTAATACGAGTTTATTTCTGCCTTAAAGTGTCTGAAAACCCCACTAACACTGCTGTACTCTCATATATACACTCATAACAGCACTAGATCAAGAATCTTGCACCACCCAAATCATTCCTGTTCCTTTGCTGGTTTTACACCATCTACAGACATATAATGATTGAGTAAGTGGCACCTACAATTAGCACCTGATTTGTATTTGTGTGTTTTTGTTTTCCTCTGCAGGTGCTCAGCTCCAGTAAAGTATCAACCACCACCAACCTGGTCTCTGTCTCACTGAACCCAATCGAGGGTGCGAAGCCGGGCTCAGTCATCGGTTCTGTGCGCTCATCTGACAGTCGGTCTCTCCCTGAATCTGGTCTGGTCACCTACACAGTCGTAGGTGGTTCAGATCGGGACGGGACGTTTGTAGTAGACCGTCAGACCGGAGACGTCTATTTGGCCTGTGAGCTCGACTATGAACGCGCTCCTCACTTTACCCTGCAGATTGAGGTGGATGATTTTTCTGCACCACTTCCCAAAAGCCATTTTGTAACACTGGAAATCGATGTGCAGGACAGTAATGACCATTCACCCCAGTTTCCTGAGGACCCGGTCACCATTGTTGTGCCTGAGAATTTGGAGCCTGAATCTGTGATCTACACGTTTCAGGCGTTTGATAAGGATGGGAGCGGTCCGAACAGCGAGCTGACCTACTCCATAATCCAGCAGTGGCCCAGCAGTGCAGATCTTCTTCTGCTGAACCCAAAGACTGGAATTTTGTCACTAGGTCAAACCCTGGACCATGAGACTTCTACCTCTATCCTTCTGGTGGTCCAAGCAACTGATTCAGCCCTTGATGTCAGTAAGAGAAGACAGGGAACTGTGACAGCCCGGATCTTCATTACAGATGTGAATGACAATGCACCCGTGTTTACCTCACCTACCGTGGTCAGCGTTATGGAGGACCAGTCGATGGGGTTTGTGCTGCTGTATGTCATGGCTCAGGATCCAGACCAGGGTGAGAACGGTCGGATAACGTACAGCATACAGAGTGGCAACGCTGAGGGCAAGTTCAGCATAAATCCTAATACTGGTAAGTTAAAAATGTTAACATTTAAACATTGTTTAAGCCTTAAATATTACACACTACAGGGCTCAATATTTTGCACTTGTCATTGCCATCACAATACAGCGCTCGGGTTGTGTAGCGGTCTACCCACCACAGCCGAGATCAGTGTTTGGATTCCAATCAGTTGGCCGAGCGTCTACACAAACAGACATGATTTGCTGTCTGAGTGGGTCAAAGCCCCGCGATGGATTGGCGCCCTGTGTATGAGCAACACAAGTCTCACCTCGTAGCTTGTTGCAAATAAAACGTCTTGGCTTTTTGACTATTTTTGGCTTTGAATGGAAAGTGCGCCCATTCCTTTGAATTTTTTACTGTGCATGGTTTAATTTAGACCTGAGGATTGAACACGCTTGGTGATTAATGCATTACTTCAGTAACCCTGATAATTAACATATGGTTTGATTTTGTATTAAATCTAACAGCGTGCATTTCATCTATTAATTGAAGTAGAGAAATTAAAGCAGAAAAGCATGTCGTTACTACTGCAATACAACAGACTATAATACAGTTTGTACTAAATCACCAGCTTTTATATCTCTAGTTTAATTTATCTCCCCCTCATATGCAAATTAAAATGAACAATGCCAGTCAAGCCCTTAAATTGCATCTTAAATGTTGGCCAGAAGACCTCAGCCTGCCAGGGATGCCGTGGAGATAATCAGTAGGTTCAGTAGGTCACATGTGGCCTCTAAGGACTCTGTCTGTTCTTTGATCCACTCTTGTGAACTGGTGTAGCTGAATAGCATTGTGGGTAATGTAGGAAACTGCCAAGTATACATACACATACACAAGTTGATGTTTGTGATAAAAACACATGTGTGTAGCTACTGTATGTGGTTAGCTTCATATGTGTGTAGCTTCTACATATGTGTGTCGTTTCATATGTGTGTAGCTTGTACACGTGTGTAGCTTCTACGTTTGTGTGTAGCATCTATGTATTTGTGTAGTTTCTATGTGTGTCTGTCTTTTACATATGTGTGTAGCTTCTACTGTACATGTGTGTGCAATTTCTACACGTGTGTAGCACATATGCTTGTTACATATTACATATTTACATATTTGTGCGACTGTGTGAAGATTTTATGTATGTGAAGCTTCCACTTATGCGTGTAGTTTCTTTGTATGTGTGTAGCTTCTACTGTACATACAGTGTATCACAAAAGTGAGTACACCCCTCACATTTCTGCAGATATTTAAGTATATCTTTTCATGGGACAACACTGACAAAATGACACTTTGACACAATGAAAAGTACTCTGTGTGCAGCTTATATAACAGTGTAAATTTATTCTTCCCTCAAAATAACTCAATATACAGCCATTAATGTCTAAACCACCGGCAACAAAAGTGAGTACACCCCTTAGTGAAAGTTCCTGAAGTGTCAATATTTTGTGTGGCCACCATTATTTCCCAGAACTGCCTTAACTCTCCTGGGCATGGAGTTTACCAGAGCTTCACAGGTTGCCACTGGAATGCTTTTCCACTCCTCCATGACGACATCACGGAGCTGGCGGATATTCGAGACTTTGCGCTCCTCCACCTTCCGCTTGAGGATGCCCCAAAGATGTTCTTTTGGGTTTAGGTCTGGAGACATGCTTGGCCAGTCCATCACCTTTACCCTCAGCCTCTTCAATAAAGCAGTGGTTGTCTTAGAGGTGTGTTTGGGGTCATTATCATGCTGGAACACTGCCCTGCGACCCAGATTCCAGAGGGAGGGGATCATGCTCTGCTTCAGTATTTCACAGTACATATTGGAGTTCATGTGTCCCTCAATGAAATGTAACTCCCCAACACCTGCTGCACTCATGCAGCCCCAGACCATGGCATTCCCACCACCATGCTTGACTGTAGGCATGACACACTTATCTTTGTACTCCTCACCTGATTGCCGCCACACATGCTTGAGACCATCTGAACCAAACAAATTAATCTTGGTCTCATCAGACCATAGGACATGGTTCCAGTAATCCATGTCCTTTGTTGACATGTCTTCAGCAAACTGTTTGCGGGCTTTCTTGTGTAGAGACTTCAGAAGAGGCTTCCTTCTGGGGTGACAGCCATGCAGACCAATTTGATGTAGTGTGCGGCGTATGGTCTGAGCACTGACAGGCTGACCCCCCACCTTTTCAATCTCTGCAGCAATGCTGACAGCACTCCTGCGCCTATCTTTCAAAGACAGCAGTTGGATGTGACGCTGAGCACGTGCACTCAGCTTCTTTGGACGAATAATGCGAGGTCTGTTCTGAGTGGACCCTGCTCTTTTAAAATGCTGGATGATCTTGGCCACTGTGCTGCAGCTCAGTTTCAGGGTGTTGGCAATCTTCTTGTAGCCTTGGCCATCTTCATGTAGCGCAACAATTCGTCTTTTAAGATCCTCAGAGAGTTCTTTGCCATGAGGTGCCATGTTGGAACTTTCAGTGACCAGTATGAGAGAGTGTGAGAGCTGTACTACTAAATTGAACACACCTGCTCCCTATGCACACCTGAGACCTAGTAACACTAACAAATCACATGACATTTTGGAAGGAAAATGACAAGCAGTGCTCAATTTGGACATTTAGGGGTGTAGTCTCTTAGGGGTGTACTCACTTTTGTTGCCAGTGGTTTAGACATTAATGGCTGTATATTGAGTTATTTTGAGGGAAGAATAAATTTACACTGTTATATAAGCTGCACACAGAGTACTTTTCATTGTGTCAAAGTGTCATTTTGTCAGTGTTGTCCCATGAAAAGATATACTTAAATATCTGCAGAAATGTGAGGGGTGTACTCACTTTTGTGATACACTGTATGTGTATAGCTTGTACATATGTGTGTAGCTTGTACATATGTGTGTAGCTTCTATGTATGTGTGTAGCTTGTACATATGTGTGTAGTTTCTATGTATGTGTGTTGTTTCTACATGTGTGTAGCTTCTACTGTACATATGTGTGTAGCTTCTATGTATGTGTGTAGCTTCTATGTATGTGTGTAGCTTCTATGTATGTGTGTAGCTTGTACATATGTGTGTAGTTTCTATGTATGTGTGTTGTTTCTACATGTGTGTAGCTTCTATGTATGTGTGTAGCTTCTATGTATGTGTGTAGTTTCTATGTATGTGTGTAGCTTCTACATGTGTGTAGCATCTACTGTACATATGTGTGTAGCTTCTACTGTACATGTGTGTAGCTTCTTCTGTACATATGTGTGCAATTTCTACACGTGTAGCTTCTACATGTGTGTAGCTTCTTTTGTACATATGTGTGTAGCTTCTACACGTGTGTAGCTTCTTCTGTACATATGTGTAGCTTCTACATATGTGTGTAGCTTCTACATATGTGTGCTGTTTCATGTGTGTAGCTTCTGTGTTTGTGTGTAGTTTCTACATGTGTGTGAGAAGCTTCTATGTATGTGTGTAGCTTCTACTGTACATGTGTGTGCAATTTCTACATGTGTGTAGCACATATGCTTGTTACATATTACATATCTACATATTTGTGCAACTGTGTGTAGATTTTATGATGTGAAACTTCCACTTATGCGAGTAGTTTCTTTGTATGTGTGTAGCTCGTACATATGTGTGTAGTTGAGATCAGAGCTCAGTAGATGTGAACAACACTGCTGGTAGCTATTTACAACACGTTCCCCTGTAGACCGACCGCGGGTTCAGCACGTCCCCTCCACGACAGGCTTTGTTGTGCTTCCACCAGCAGTGTACTAACAATTCTGAGCGCTGTACAAATATGGAAGCGGTTCAAACACGAGCGGGAGCCTGAGCACCATGTGGGTTCGACCCATGTTACACCACACGTCTGATCTTAGCGCTGATTCTCACGAACTGTATTGTCTATGTTGCTACACAGCTAACATTTTCTCAGTCTCAACTCCAGTGTGACGGAGGAACGAACGGGTCTGAAAGGGATCACGGAGGAGTCAAAGAGGCCGTGAGTTTTTGAACTCGTAATGCCGAGCAGATTACTGGCTCAGGGCAAAGTTGGGCAGAAATGAGAACCAGAGATCTCGATGCTGGGCTAAACGGGCGTGGTGTGTGGAGTTTCTTTTTTAAAAAGTGCAAAATAAAGATCGGATCAATGACTCTTTGTGCCAGGCTGGCATCCTGGACGAGGGTAACCCTAATTTCAGCGGGGCACGGCAGGCAGAGCGGTTGCGTGTCTGCAGCTCGTGTTTGCTCTTTTCCTTCCCACGCCGCAGAGTTCTCTGTGGAAAAAACTCATAAACTGCGGGTGAATAGTTTGGGCTTGTACAGCGCCTAAATAATTTGCATTCAGGTAGGGAGGGCTCTTTTCGTCTAGCCGCCCCATATCTCCTCTCATTTTTGCACCACAGAGAGGCGTTGGCTCGCCATGTGTGCCAGACTTTATAGATGTGGCGGAAGAATCGCATGCAAGCACCTAACTAGTGTTTATAGTGTTTATCGTGTTTATTATAAGCTTTATTGCGTGTAAATAGGATGTAGCTCAGATTCTGCAACAGAACCGGAGAAAAGAACGTTATTAACGTAGAAATGTAAATCCTATTAAGAGTTACACAACCTGTTTTGAACCTCTCAGGATAATTCTCTCTCCTCCTCAGGCTCTCTCTCCATCCTGAAGCCGATTGATTGTGAAGTCCAGGCCCAGTACAACATAACCGTCGTAGCAGAGGACCACGGTGTGCCTCCCCAGTCCACCGTCCAGCAGCTCACTGTGCAGGTCATCGATGTAAACGATGAAGCGCCCACCTTCGACGAGAGCGTTTATGAAGCCTTCATAACGGAGAATCAGCTTGCAGGAGCCACTGTGCTGGTTGTGTCGGCTACGGATTTGGACCAAGGTGAGAAATCCTGACCCTAAACCCTGAGCAAAGCACAGTGATTAAGGTATTATCTGGGCTGCCATACACAAACCAAACAAGGGTTTAAAATCTAGTTCCAAAAAAGGCTAGGGGAAGATGGTCTTCCATCTCATTTCATTTTTTTATCCAAAGCGACAGTATATCATCTAAGCAATCAAGGGTTAAGGGCCTTGCTTAGGGCTGGTGGTGCTTGAAGCAGTGACCTTTTGATTACTAGTCCAGTACCTTAACCACTTAACGGCCCCTTCCAGTTATTTAATTATTCATTTATTGTCTGTTTTACCACTGCTTTGTCCAGTTCATGGTCTTGGTAGGTCTGATTTACTGGGCAAAGGGTAGAAAACACTCTAGACAGGTTGCCAGTCCATCACAGGGCAAACATACACATATTCACACACACTTAGGGCAATTTTAGTATCACCAATTAGCCTGACGTCACGTCTTTGGACTTTGTGGAAGGAAACCGGAGCACACAGAGGAAACCCACACAGACACAAGGAGAACATGCAAACTCCACACAGAAAGAACCCAGACCGCTTCACCTAGGATTCAAACTTAGGACCTTTTTGCTGTGAGGTGACAGTGCTACCCACCGAGCCATTGCGCTCCCCCACCTCCCAATAAGCCTACACTACTTTGACAGTATACAGTCTAAGCAATTAAGGTTTAAGGGCCTTGCTCAAGGGCCCAACAGCACCAATCTGGCAGAGGTGAGGCTTGAGCCAACGACCTTCTGATTTCTAGTCCAGCACCTTAATGGCTAGGCTACAACTGCCCACAGTTTAACATTTATATTTTCAGCATTTAGCAGACGCATTTATCCAAAGTGACTTACAGTACTGTGACAGTATACAGTCTAAGCATTTGAGGGTTAAGGGCCTTGCTTAAGGGCCCAACAGCAAAAACCTGGCAGTGGTGGGGCTTGAATCAGCGACCTTTTGATTACTAGTCCAGTACCTTAACCACTAGGCTACAACCGCCCACAGTTTGACAGGTACGACAGATAACAAATCAGTCGTATAAGTGAAATGATACTGTATGTTTCCAACTTTTAGGGAAGGCCCTTACTTGACCCAGTATGGCTGTGCCCCTGTGCACAAAGCAAGCTGAGCACATTTTAAGGATATTTTGTGTAATTTTATGTCCCTAATTGAGCTACTGTTTATGTTTCCGCTCTCTCCACCACGGAGGTCCGTCATGACTAAGCCGAGCCTTTAAAAAACAAAGCTGTTTGTTTACGTGCCTCATATTCCTCGTACATATTTGTCATGTCTGCGTGTGCTGAACACATGAACACGAGCGGCTGGTTTTAATAGCTGGTGGTGTTTCGGGGGGAGCTAGCGCTGCGTTCTTCTGGCTTCACTCAGGAGCGCATAAAACAGAAGGATTATAAACTTTCTCCCCACGAGCAATTAACACGCAAAACAGGTGATGCCCTGCCAGATTGTTTAGTCTTAGCACGCAACCTGGCATCCATGCGCCAGGGGGGAAAGGGCCACCAAAGCCAAGTGCTTACGCAGCGAAATGAACGACAAATAAAAAACATCTACCACATGCATTTAGTGTTCCGTGACAAAAACGAATAGTGTTTTTGTACGCTGTCCCGTGAAAGCAATGTTTTGGGGTAAACAGATGTAAGCTGTGGTTGGCATGGTGGCACGGCATAAGTCAAGGGGTCTGAATACTTTCTAAATCCACTTTACATCTTTCTCTTAAGGTAAACTTCAGATTTAAGGTGTAGTGTGGGTGTTCCACAACTCCACGGTCTCAGATACCTGTAATTAAACTCAATCTCTAGTTAGAAATGGCACAAACATATACACTGATCAGTCATAACATTAAAACCACCTCCTTGTTTCTACACTCACTGTCCTTTTTATCAGCTTCACTTACCATATAGAAGCACTTTGTAGTTCTACAATTACTGACTGTAGTCCATCTGTTTCTCTACATGCTTTTTAGCCTGCTTTCACCCTGTTCTTCAATGGTCAGGACCACCACAGAGCAGGTATTATTTAGGTGGTGGATCATTCTCAGCACTGCAGGGACACTGACATGGTGGTGGTGTGTTAGTGTGTGTTGTGCTGGTATGAGTGGTCCACTCTATTAGACACTCCTACCTAGTTGGTCCACCTTGTAGATGTAAAGTCAGAGACGATCGCTCATCTATTGCTGCTGTTTGAGTTGGTCATCTTCTAGACCTTCATCAGTGGTCACAGGACGCTGCCCATGGGGCGCTGTTGGCTGGATATATTTTGGCTATTCTCAGTCCAGCAGTGACAGTGAGGTGTTTAAAAACTCCAGCAGTGCTGCTGTGTCTGATCCACTCATACCAGCACAATACACACTAACACACCACCATGTCAGTGTCACTGCAGTGCTGAGAATGATCCACCACCTAAATAATACCTGCTCTGTGGTGGTCCTGTGGGGAGCATTGAAGAACAGCATGAAAGGGGGCTAACAAAGTATGTAAATAAACAGATGGACTACATTCAGTAATTGTAGAACTACAAAGTGCTTCTATGTGGTAAGTGGAGCTGATAAAATGGACAGTGAGTGTAGAAACAAGGAGGTGATTTTAATGTTATGGCTGATCGGTGTATATTTTAATATACTGTAGTTTAATATTGCATTACCTAACTGGGGTAACAACAGGGTACCTACTTACATAATTCCTCTACTTATCCCAGGCTATCGTCATCTCTAAAAACATGCCATAAGGTGGATTAGCTGCTAAGTAAGTGACATGTAAATGATTTGGTTCCCTGCAATAGATTGTCACCCTGTACAGGGTTGAAAGCAGTTAATATAAATAAATGACATACCAGCTGATTAAATTAACACTTTTTTATTTGCTTTGACATAGGGAGCAATGGCATGGTGGCATACGGAGGCCTGACGGATGATATTTTCAGCATCCATCCAGTGACCGGTGTCATATCGACCACTAAATCTCTGGACAGGGAGACCCAGGAGGTTTACACTGTGACAGGTAATGAGAGGAAATTGCTTGTTTATCGCGTTACAGGAAACAAAATGCTGCCCTTGCACCAGCTGTCAGGTTGGCGTATGATTGCTCAATTTGTGTCATAACTTGTGCCAGTGAATATGGGCAGGAAATTTCATCAAATTAGAACTCCTGGTGTAAATATCTGTCTTCACAGTTTATGCTAAGGACGGCGGTTTCCCGTCTAATTTTGCCAAGGCTACAGTGCGTATCACAGTGTTGGACGAGAATGACAACAGGCCAGAGTTTGGCAGGGTGTATTACAGTCTGGAGGTGCCAGAGAACCAGGAGCCCGTGACCCTGTTTACTCTCAGAGCAACTGACCTGGACTCAGGGGCAAGTGGACTTGTGCAGTACAGGATTATTGGTAAGGACTTGAGGCACTTGTTTTGGTATTTTTATGAGTGTTGTAAAGGTTTATTAGCACTGTTTGACTTGTCTTCCACTTTCTTTCTAATTATAAAACTTACTGTATGGTACATTTTGCGCTTCGCTCACCGCAAGCCTCGGCATTAACTGCTACTTTGTTCAGCACTTGGTTTAAATGGTGCCGTAAAACGTCATCAAAGTGTGACGGAGACAAATGTGCATTTGTGTGGAATAACCAACAAATCCACTCTCAAAGCTCCACATGTATCTGTGTTTATCTGGATTTTTCTCCTGTTTCACTTTTAAACTTGTGTTACAGCTCAAGGTTCTGAGAAATTGTGAGAATCAGCTTTTCCAAGAGAGTCTAAAATGCTTATCGTTAAAAATGCTTATCGTTCTCCCCGTGTCTGCGTGGGTTTCCTCCAGGAGCTCCGGTTTCCTCCCACAATCCAAAAACATGCAGCCAGGTTAATTGGAGACACTAAATTGCCCTATAGGTGAATGTGTGTGTGTGTGTGTGTATGTGTGTCTGCCCTGCGATGGACTGGCACCCGGTCCAAGGTGTTACTGTGTGCCTTGCGCCCATTGAAAAGCTAGTATAGGCTCCAGCACCCCCCGCGACCCTAATTGGATAAGCAGTTAAGAAAGTGAGTGAGTGAGTAATCATATAATAATAGAATCGGGTGGCACGGTGGCTCGGTGGGTATCACTGTCGCCTTACAGCAAGAAAGTCCTGGAATTTGATTCCCAGGTGGAGCGATGTCCAACGATGTGCAAGTAAGGTGAATTAGAGGTACAAAATTGTCCATGACTGTGTTTGACATTAAAACCTTGAACTAATGAATAAGCAGTAACTACTGTTCCTGTCATGAATGTAACCACAGTGTGTAAAATATGACGTTAAAATCCTAATAATAAATAAATAATATCATCTTTGTTGGCAGCTTCTTGACTGTGTTGGTTTATCCTTTTAGACGGAGACTCTTTAGGCGACTTTTACTTGGACAAGAACTCAGGCCTGCTGTCCACCTCCAGAGCTCTGGACAGAGAGAAGAAATCCCGTTATACCCTTACAGTAGAGGCTCGAGACCTAGGAACTCCTTCCCTGAGCAGCACCGCCACTCTGGACGTTAGTATCCTGGACCTGAACGACAACAGTCCAGTCTTCACCGGCAGCACGTACACTGTGGAGATTGCTGAAGATGCTTCTGAAGGTTCTTTAGTTCTGGAAGTCACAGCCACTGACCTGGACGAGGGCTCTAATGGTCAGGTGATCTACTTCCTCAGCCAGGAGTCTAAGGGCATGTTTATGGTTGACCAGCATACTGGTCGCATCATCACAGCTGCAACACTGGACCGAGAGAAAATTGCATCCTACAGCTTCCAGGTTTACGCCATGGACGTCTCTCCTAGCAACCCTCGCAATTCCTCCGTTCAGGTCAGCGTCCACGTTCTCGATGTGAATGATAACGCACCCTTTTTCATCACAGATCCGCTCATCATCAATGTGTCCAGCAACAGCTTTGCCAGCCACCGCGTCTTAGCCACCATGAGAGCCGAGGACAAGGACTTTGGTGCGAATGGATCTGTGTTCTACCGGTTTGCCAATCCGGTAAAAGGCTTCACTATAAACTCGCTGACCGGAGACATTCAGGCAACTGAGAGACTCCACGGTCTGACTCAGAGCCAGCGGACACTCATAGTCCAGGCCATGGACCAGGGAAGTTCAGCGCAGTCGTCGTTAGGCGTGGTGGTGGTCTACGTCCGTGAGCAGAGCTACACTGGAATCCGCTTCAGTCGAAACTCCAGGGACGTCAGCCTACAAGAAAACGCTGCCAAAGGTATTACAGACTTCCTGATAAGAGTCCAGGGCTGCGTCCAAAATCGCATACTTAAACAGTATGTACTAGATTGGAGGCAGTGCGCACTGCTCGAGCGGTAAAGCAGTATGCACGCAACTTCAGACATACTGCATCCGCCATCTTACCAACGTTATTCAGGGTTGTACTTAATCATTACGTTTGTAATTTTTGTCCTACTTCACTTTCCGTCATATTTCTTCCTCGCTACGAACGCCTTTGCAGCTCCAGTTGAATTATGGGATCGATTATCTGACCGCAAGTGTGCATCGTTTGCATACTCAAAAACGGCTGCCCATGCAGTAGGTCATTCAGGTACTTTTCGCATACTGTTTAATGAATACTACACTACCGTCTCTCGCGTACTGCTTTCGCGTACTGTTCAGTATGGAAGTATGCGATTTCAGATGCAGCCCAGGTGTAGGGTAAAACTTTTGATTAGGCTAAGATTAACTACTGGGTTTTATGGCCAAAAGTATTTGGACACCTGACCATAAACTTGGTATTAAAATAGAATGACCTGAGCCGCACTACTACGTAAGGCTTCTTACAAAACTGTTTGTGGGAATTTGTGCCCATTCAGTTTAAAGGGCATTTGTTAGGCTGGGCGCTGATGTTGATGTTGGTCAAGAAAGCCCCAGTTGATGTTCCAGTTCATTCCAGAGCTGTTGAGTTCGGCTGAGGTCAGGACTCTGGTGCAGGACACTGGAGTTCCTTCAAACCAAGCTTTTCTTCATGTCTTTGTAGAGCTCGCTTAATGTAACAGGAAAGGGCCTTTCCTAAACTGTTGCTGCAATTTGGAAGCATATATAGATTTCTTTATGTTATTGACTTATTACAGCTGTCTATATGTCTATACTTCATACCTCCCAGTGTTTACTGGAATTGTTTTACTAAAAAACCTCACTATGGTTCTTATTACTTACAGTTGTGTAAAAACAAGTGCAGATCTGAGGACACAATAATCCATGAATCATTCCATGTCTGGTTTATGAAAACGGCTAAAGCTGTTTTAAGTGCAATCGATAAATCAGCTTCAGCTGCGTGAAGACAAACTACAACGGGCCTGTTTACTCTCACACGCATGTCAGACCTGTTTACTATCAGAGGCGTGTCGTTTACATAAAACTCATTTTAATCCACGTTTCAGTAATTATAAAACAGTAAAAAGGACTGTATAAAGATGGTTACTCTTACCCTATATACACCGATCAGCCATAACATTAAAACCACCTCCTTGTTTCTACACTCACTGTCCATTTTATCAGCTCCACTTACCATATAGAAGCACTTTGTGATTCTACAATTACTGATTGTAGTCCATCTGTTTCTCTGCATACTTTGTTAGCCCCCTTTCATGCTGTTCTTCAATGGTCAGGACCCCCACAGGACCACCACAGAGCAGGTATTATTTAGGTGGTGGATCATTCTCAGCACTGCAGTGACACTGACATGGTGGTGGTGTGTCAGTGTGTGTTGTGCTGGTATGAGTGGATCAGACACAACCTGTTTTTAAACACCTTACTGTCACTGCTGGGGCCAGCTGCAGCCTAGTGGTTAAGGTACTGGACCAGTGATCAGAGAGTCTCTGGTTCAAGCCCCACCACTGCCAGGTTGCTGCTGTTGGGCCCTTGAGTAAGGCCCTTAACCCTAAATTGCTCAGACTGTATAATGTAACTGTAATGTAAGTCGCTTTGGATAAAGACATCTGCTAAATGCTAAAAATGTAAATGTAATGTAAATGCTGGACTGAGAATAGTCTACCAACCAAAAATATCCAGCCAACAGCACCCCATGTCCAGTGTCCTGTGATGAAGGTCTAGAAGATGACCAACTCAAACAGCAGCAATAGATGAGCGATCGTCTCTGACTTTACATCTACAAGATGGACCAACTAGGTAGGAGTGTCTAATAGAGTGGACAGTGAGTGGACACGGTATTTAAAAACTCCAGCAGCGCTGCTGTGTCTGATCCACTCATACCAGCACAACACACACTAACACACCACCACCATGTCAGTGTCAATGCAGTGCTGAGAATGATCCACCACCTAAATAATACCTGCTCTGTGGTGGTTCTGTGGGGGTCCTGACCATTGAAGAACAGAGTAAAAGCAGGTTAAAAAAGTATGTAGAGAAACAGATAGACCACAGTCAATAATTGTAGAACTACAGAGTGCTTCTATATGGTAAGTGGAGCTGATAAAATAGACAGTGAGTGTAGAAACAAGGAGGTGATTTTAATGTTATGGTTGATTGGTGTGTATATATACTAAGTATTTTTATCGATAAATGTCAGTGTTACATAAAATTAAAGGTAAAGTTTGTTTTAGGTCAGAATAACTTTTTAGTTTTAGCGTCTGTGGTGCATTTAGAGTTTAACTTCAGCTAAATTCAACCAAACACATTGACTTTATCTCAATTATTAATTGTAAGTTCTAGAGAATGTACTGAATCTACATCAGATGTTTTCAGTGACATATTACATGTGACTGTGTTTGTTTCTGAGGTTTCTACTGTTACTATAATGTTCCGTGTTTATATCCTGAATCTTATAGGCACGTCGGTGGTGCAGATCCAGGCTCAGTATCCTGACGGCTCCCGCAGCGGCATCAGCTACAGCATTTTTAGTGGCAACAAGCTGCAGACTTTCAGCATCAGCTCCTATACTGGTACGATTACAGTTTAAATCAGGGTTTCAAATCAAAACGATTCATGTGGCCAGCTCGAGAATTAAAGTGAATAAAACGTGAGTTATGTAGGACATTTTTCCTAATTATAATTATGTTACACAGTCAGAAAAGATTTGTTCTGGTCAGTCCTGTCCACGTGTCCATCAAGCCAGTGTAAAAGCAGTTTTAAAGCCTAGGCGTCTTCAAGTGAATTTGAATGCAGACTGTATCTGGCGTAGACACACACAGAGCATGAATAAGTAAATACAGTAATAGAAGGAAATGTACAGACAGGATAAATAAACTGAGTCCTGCACTTCATGAATTTGAATAATAACCACAACTATACAGACACAGAATAAATAAAATAGGTTGCAGTTGCCAGCGCCTTGATCCAATTAAGTGAGACCATGTTTTTGTTGCCATCTAGTTATAACAAAGAAAGTCTCTGTGTGATCTTGATGTGTGACTTTCAGTATTTTGGTGTGATTCAGAACTTTGTGTTTATTAGTGTACAGAAATCAGTACATCTACATTATCCAGGCTTTTTATATCTATTGGTATTTTAAATCATATAATCTGTTCAGTGGGTGGCATGGTGGTGCAGTGGATAGTGCTGTCACACAAAGAAGTTTGAATCCCCAGCCGAATGGCCAGGGTCCTTTCTGTGTGTTGGCATGTTCTCCCTGTGTCTGCATGGGTTTCCTCTGTGTGCTCCGGTTTCCTCCCACAAATCCAAAGACATGCAGTCAGGTTAATTGAAGCTAGTAAAAATTGTCCTAGGTGTGTGTGTGTGTGTTTGTGTGTATGTCCTGTGACCGATAAATAAGTGAATGAATGAATGAATGGATAAGTAAATAAGTGAATGAATGAGTGAATGAATGAATGGATAAGTAAATAAGTAAATGAATGAATGAATGGTTAAGAAAATAAGTGAATGAATGAGTGAATGAATTAATGGATAAGTAAATAAGTGAATAAATGAATGAATTGATAAGAAAATAAGTGAATGAGTGAATGAATGGATAAGTAAATGAATAAGTGAATGAATGAATGGATAAGTAAATAAGTGAATGAATAAATGGATAAGTAAATGAATAAATGAATGAATGAATGGATAAGTAAATGAGTGAATGAATGAATGAATGGATAAGTAAATAAGTGAATGAATGAATGAATGGATAAGAAAATGAATAAGTGAATGAATGGATAAGTAAATAAGTGAATGAATAAATGAATGAATGAATGGATAAGTAAATGAGTGAATGAATGAATGAATACATGAATGGATTAGTAAATAAGTGAATAAATGAGTGAATGAATGACTCAAACAATAAATCAATCAATGAGGTTCTTAACATGATTCTTTTAGGTTTAAAACGTTAAGAATTATTTATTCCACCTTAAAACACTTTGCTTCCCCAAAGCCTTACTGGTTTCCTCCTAAATATGTTCAGGGTTGGACAGTAATACCAGTAGGTTTACCATTACCATTTAGGCATCAGGCAGACATTCTTATCCAAACCTGCTTGCAGTTAAGACAGGATACAGTTCAGGCTACTGATGATTAAGAGTCTTGTTTTAGGTCCCAGCAGAGGCAGTTTAATCTCATTAACATGCTTTACAGTAGTGATTAAAATGTACATGTCCTGCATGTAACTGATGCTGATTGGTTATTTTATTGCCTTCACTTTAGGTGAGATCTGGGTAGAGAGCTCCAAGGGGTTAGACTTTGAGGAGACCCCTCGTCTCCGCCTAGTGATCAAGGCTGAAACGGCCTCCTCCAGCTCCTTCATGGCTGTAAACCTAATCCTTCAGGATGTCAACGACAACTTACCACGCTTCCAGCTCCATAATTACGTTGCTTATGTACGGGAGGCCCAGGGATACGATTTCCCCATCATTCAGGTACCTCGCCTCCAGTGTTTGCACAACAGTTGACTTTTGTGAATGTGTGAATTTTCCAGAGCAGAGCCTAGATGCCCTGGGATGAAACAGATTTGCGGGTGAAGTTTCCATGGCTTTCTCTTTAATGTTTTAATTACCGGTGATTAAAACATAGCCTCGGTTGGTCTGAACAGCCACAACAGCTTTGTGTTTTTTTCCCAGCTAAATAAAAGTGTTCCAAGCTCAATATTGCTCCCGGTCTCATGTTACAATAGAGCAGCTGTTGTAAATCCATCTATATTTTCATTCCAAATTTGTAATTTCCTCAGGTTCTGGCAGACGACGTCGACCAGGGTCAGAATGGCCAGGTGACCTACTCGATCAGGTCGTCTTCCATGAGCGGCCTGTTCAAGATCGACCCGCTCAGCGGCAGCATCTCCACCGCTGCCATCATGGACAGAGAAATCTGGATACAGACTAAGTAATTATTTAACTTTTGGCATTAGTGGGTGCTGTTGGTACAGTCTGGTGGTACAAGTATTCATCTAGCTCTAATATCTTGGGTCTTCTTTAAAGAAATAAGTCTGCTTGGGTAAATAAATTGATGTTTCTTATTGATGTTAACCCTAGTTTGAGTCTAAATACCTGGGTAAAAAAGCTGTATTTAAATAATCGTGTTTGGGCCGTATCTACTCCATGGTTGACCTGTTTTAAACTCAAAAATATTGGTAGATGGTTTTAAGAAAACAGCCTTCATAACATATGTCAACTCAAAGCTGCAGCTGAAAAATCATCCATGGAAGTTGCATCTGTAATGTTACAGACTGGAATGAGACGCTTGCACTGTAAAATGGAATAGACTTTAATGTGCAGAGCGGAACCAAAAAACGTAGTCAAAGTACAAATGATCACAGAACCAAAGCATCAGATCAAAAACACAGTCCAAAAGCCGCTCAGGTGGCACAGCGATAAAATCACACGCTGGAACCTGAGCTGGGATCTCGAATACATCGTATCGAATCTTAGCTCTGCCTGCCGGTTGGGCTGAGTGGCCACATGGACAGCCTGTTTTTCAGATAGGGGTGGGATTAAGCCAGATGGGGTCTCTCTCTCATAACTAATGCAGTTACGACCTCTGCCGGCTGATTGATGCTGCTTGCACAGAGATGAGAAAGGAGTGCTGTCAGGGTGTGTCTCTCTGTACACAGTGCTGAGCTGCACTGCACTCGTCAAAGTGTAGGTGACAAGATGCATACGGCTGCTGCCCACGTGTCGGAGGGGGCGTGGGTTAGCTTTGTTCTCCTCAATCAGAGCGGAGATCGGCATTGGTGGGGAGGAAGCATGATGCAATCGCGCAAATTGGACGAGCTAAAAAGGAGAATAAGGGAAGAAAATGCATAAATAAAATAAAAACACAGTTCAAAAGGGAAAAAACGGTAGACAGAAACAGGATCGAAAACCAGAGACAATAACTCGAAAATACGGTACAAAAGGGCAAGACAAAAATCGAAGTGAAGATATAAAAAAAAACAGGTCAATGCACGAAATCAATAAACAATGAAAGAACGCTCGGTATGCAGCTGTAAACAGTGGCAATACTTCGCAAAGAGCTTCACAAACGTACAGGTACTTATACCAGCAGTGAACTAGAACTCAGGTGAAACTGATCTCGCAATC
Source organism: Trichomycterus rosablanca (assembly GCF_030014385.1). Lineage (NCBI taxonomy): Eukaryota > Metazoa > Chordata > Actinopteri > Siluriformes > Trichomycteridae > Trichomycterus > Trichomycterus rosablanca. Next base: position 4,065,069 of record NC_086007.1, read on the forward strand.
AAGTTCTGATTGGTTAGCGGCGTCACAGGTCAGACTGGTGCATCTCGGGAGTTGGAGTCCGTTACCGTGGATAATTCTGTAGAGCGTCTGTGAAGCATGACAGCATAATTTTTGTTGATCATCTCAACTGTTTGGTAGAGGCTCATTAAAAATTACAAAAAATAATAGTTTGTTGTTGATTTAGTCCCAGGAAACTAAGAAAAGCAAAGAAATTATTTTCAAACATTATTTTCTTGGTGAGACTATTAAAGGGTTAAGATAATGATTCTGTAAAAAATTCTGTATCATTATTTGTAATACGTGCCGTTTCTGTGCCCACAGGTTGGTCATCATGGCGACGGACCGGGGCAGTCCTCGTCTGGCAGGCTCCGCCACTCTGACTGTGATCATAGTGGATACGAACGACAACCGGCCCACGATTCCGCTTCCTCTCGAAGTGCGAGTTCCTGAGAGTAAGTTGACTGCTGGCTGAACTCAGTAACATCAGTCTTATCAGCTAACTCGAGCCGCTCCGATCTGCGGTGGGCGAACGGCCAGGCGAGCGGGCCCGAAAGGTCAACTTAATTACAATTACTAAAAAAAAAAGATCTCGCTGATCATATCCTGTCATAAAGGATGTAGTATCATGTTTTCCAAGGATTGTGAAAATTAAAAGCAAATACGTGGACATGACAGCCCGGGGCAGAAAGCTGTAATACACAGTGTACACAGTGTGTTATTCTAAGTGACCTCATTACAAATCGTTTTAAACATCTGAACCTCATTTGCTTTCACCCAGACACACTGATCGGCACAGTGATCACCCAAGTGACGGGCAATGATGTGGACTCCGGTCCTGCTCTCTCGTACTCCCTGCACCTGGACCCGGAAACCCACAGGAAGTTTGGGATACATCGGTATGGAGGAGGGGTGTCTCTGACCGGAGAGCTGAATTATGAGGAGAGGACGTGGTACACCATGACCGTTCGCACGTCCGACTCTGTACACCAGAGCGAAGCCAATCTGACTGTACTGGTTGAGGACGTGAATGATAACTCCCCAGTCTTCACTCAGGACCTTTATCAGGTATGGCCCACTGGAGGCGCCTGTCTCAGGAAAGGTGATCTAAACAGCTACACAGTGGTACCTTGAAACTTAACGTTAATTGGTTCTGGGAGTGGTGTTGAGTTTAAAAGACTTTGAGTTTCAAGGTATTTTTTCTCATAAGGATGTATGTGAAACCTGTTAATGCGTTCCATGGTCCCGTGGAACTACATATATTTTGGGCTACATATATTTAACACAAATATAATATAAAAAAACACTGAAATACAATTAGAAAACAGTTAAAAATCTATAAAAAAAATACATTAAAACCTGCAAATTTAATTTAATTGTTTCCTTAATAACTTAATTGTTTCCTTATGCTTCTTAATCGTGGAGATGCTTAATCTTGGAATACCGTATTCCTACAACAGTAAAGAATAAATCTCGGTTTGTGTTTTTATTTTTTAGGTGACGCTCGCTGAACACTCTCCAGCCGGCAGTTCTGTTATAACTGTGACAGCGACTGACCAGGACTCTGGAGAAAATGGCAAGATTACATACAGTGTTGTGTCAAGGAAAGACATGTTCTACATTGACCAAAATAACGGTAGGTTTTGTCTTCAGGAAGTCTATCATTCTTCTTACAGTTCAGGTTTACATACACTTGGGTTAATGTCATTAAAACTAATATTTATCCCCTCCACAGATTCCATGTCAACATATTATAGTTAGAATAATCTACTTTGTACAGGACACAAGCAATTTTCCACATGTTTACAAACAGATCATTTAACTTCATTTCATTTAGATCAAAATTCCATCGGGTCAGAAGTTGAAACACACCAAGTTGACGTTGCCTTATAGCTCAGAAATTTCCAGCAAACCATATCATGGCTTTAGAAGCTGTGATAGACAATTATGAGTGAGGGACTTCTTATAAAATCATATAAGAGTATTTCACATATTTAAAGTGTAAGATGGTTTTCACGTATTCAGCAAGAAGGTATTTAAGAGTACTGTGACCGAGGTCACAAAAGAGAACAGAACAAGGATGTAAAAACAAAAGATATCTAAGAAAGATCTATATCACATCACAAAACCAGAATTATTTAGAACATAGCAGACTCTATGGCGCTATGGCGCCAAGATGGATCTTCTTATTTTTGAATAGCACATGTGCATGTAAGAATCATCTTCCTGATGATTCTCTTGTGTCTGACTCCGAGGAGGAGGGGTTGGCGATGGAGAGGGAGATAGAGGTGTAAAAAGACCTATGTAAATTTACTTAGGTTGTTCTTACTGCGGTATGCTTCTATGCTGTATGTAAGAATCCACAATTGTGCTTTCATTAAACTTCAATCCAGCTAAAAAGAATCTCGTGTCTGAGTTTGCTGTCTGACAGGAAAAGTTCCACCATAAAGCTTTTAAAAAGCTAATTGACATCATTTGAGTTAATTGGAGGTGTACCTTTATTCTACCACAAGGCCTACTTGCCTCTTTAATAGACGTCATGGGAAAGTCAAAATAAATCATCAGAGGCATCAGAAAAAGAAGTGTGGGCCTCGACAAGCAATTTCCAAACATGGGACCTCATAGTCATCATACCATCGTCATCGTTTAGAAAGGTGACACTTTCTTAACCCTAGAGATGAACGTACTTTGGTGTGAAAAATAAAAATCAATCCCAACAACAAAAGCAAATGACCTTGTGAAGATGCTGGAGGAAACGGGTACAAAAGTATCCATATTAACAGTAAAACATGTACTGTGTTGACATGACCTGAAAGAAAAACCACCATCATAAAATCAGGTTACAGTTTGTAACTGCACGTGGGGACAAAGATCTTACATTTTGGAGAATGTTCTCCGGTCTGATCAAAGAAAAATGGAACTGTTTGTCCATAATGACCGTTGTTATGAATGGAAGAAAGCCAAAAGAACACCTTCTCAATCGTGAAGCACAGGGATGGCAGCATCATATTATGGGGGTGCTTTGCAGCAGGAGGGACTCGTGCACTTGATGGTGTTATGAGAAGAATTATGTTTCTATTATGAGATATTAAAGCAACATTTTAAAGCTTACACTCAAATGGTTCTTCCAAATGGACAGTGACCCCTAGCATACTTCCAAAAAGTGGTGAAATAACTTAAGGACAGCAAAGGTAATAGAGAGGCCATCACAAAGCCCTGTCATTTAAAATTAGGGACAGCCATAGCCTAGTGGATTAGGGTACTGGACTAGTAATCAAAAGGTCGCTGGTGCAAGCCTCACCACTGCCAGGTTAGTGCTGTTGGGCCCTTGAGCAAGGCCCTTAACCCTCAATTGCTCAGATTGTATACTGTAACTGTACTGTAAGTCGCTTTGGATAAAGGTGTCTGCTAAATGCTGAAAATATAAATGTTAAATTATGGGCACAACTAAAAAAGTGTGTGTGAGCAAGAAGGTCTACAAATCTGGCTCAGTTCCACCAGTTCTGTCAGGAGGTCTGGACCAAAATCTTAGCAACTTATTCTGAGAAGCTTGTAGGGGTAAAATGCTTGACCCAAGTTAAACAAAGGCAATGCAGTCAAATACACTAACCATGTGTATGTAAAAAATAAATCATTGTATTATTCTGAAATTTCATGTTTTTAAAATATAGAAGTTAACTGAGCTAAAAGATGGAATGTGTACTAGGATTGAATGTCAGGAATTGTGGACAAACCAAGCTTAAATAAATGTACCTTTAACTGTACATACGTAGCCATGTCTGTTACTTTTGGATTCTAAGCTGTTTTAATATTTTGTTTTCACACAGGCACTCTTTTCATCAAACAAAGGGTAGAGTTTGATTCAGAGCGACCATCCTTCCTGGTGATAATCGAGGCTCGTGATGGTGGAACTCCAACACTGACTGGTTTTACCACAGTGCAAGTACACGTGTCTGACATCAACGATAATGCCCCTGTGTTCCAACAAACAGAATACAGAGCGGCTGTGTCAGAGGACGAGCTCCCTGGATCCACTGTCCTCACCCTGGAGGCTGTGGACGCAGACCTGTCTAGGGACAACTGTGGATTTGACTTCTCCATTGCCAGTGGAAACATTGGCAATGCCTTTCAAATAGAGAGTAGCATACGCTTCCTAGAGGGTCATGGATTTCAGATAGTTGGAACCTTAATCTTAGCTGAGAAGCTTGATTTTGAAGCTGTACAAGCCTATAATCTTACAATTGTGGCTTCAGACCGTGGAATCCCCCAACGAAGCTCAAGCGTTCCTGTTCTAATCACAGTAGTAGATACCAACGACAACCCACCAGCCTTCAACAGGGCGGAGTACAATGTTGTCCTCAGTGAAGGTGCCGAGACAGGAATGGAAGTACTTCAGTTATCAGCACTAGATCCGGATTCTACACCAAATGGAGAGGTGCAGTACTCAATCGTGTCTGGAGATGAAAGTGAGCTCTTCTCATTAGACCAGCGTACTGGCGCTCTTCGTCTGCGGAGGTCATTGGACAACGAGCAGGAGTCATCTCACATACTCATCGTGCAAGCCTCAGATGCCCAGGGACACTTTGCTCTTGCTCCTGTTACAATAGAGATCAAGGACATCAATGATAATCGACCTTTCTTCCCTCTTAAAACACTGACGGCGAGCATTCGTGAGAACCAGCCTCAGAATACTCTAGTCACCATCCTGCATGCCATCGATCATGATGCTGGGGCATTCGGTCAGCTAAAATATTACATTATGGATAAATCAGGGAGTGGCAAAGAGTCATTCCTGGTCAACCAGACCTCTGGTGAGGTTCAGACCTGCTCCAGTTTTGACTTTGAGAAGATGAATGCATTCCATTTTGTTGCCGTGGCAATGGATGCGGGTAACTACTCTGCAACCACTACGGTTCAAGTCTATGTGACTGGCGAAGATGAGTATGACCCTGTTTTTACGAGTTTAAAGTTTGCCTTCCATGTCCCCGAGGGAGCAAAGAAAGGGCAAAGCATCGGCCAAGTGATTGCGAAAGATGAGGACGGTGGTATAGATGGGATTGTTCTCTACAGCCTTGCGAACAGCTCACCTTACTTTGAGGTCAACATCTCTACAGGAGCGATTTTGCTAAAGATGGATGCTTATGGACAGTACACCGGTCGATCTAAGAGAGAGACCCGTGAAATGACTCTAGATGTAGTAGCCCATAGTCCGTTGGAGAGTTCACGAGTAGCCACTGCTCAGGTTATCGTGGATATCACTCATACGACCTTTGGTCTAACTACAGATGTGAATATGCTGCTAGCAAGTGTCATTGCTGCATCCTTAGCAGCTATAGTGGTCCTGATTATTATTGCTGTATTGCTCTACCTGTTGAGATCCAGACGAAAGAAGTATGAAGAGAACCGTGATGATATTTTAAGCCCTGGCACAATCCTAGACACTCTCGATGAACCCACTGTCCATGGAGCTGACAAACTTTATTACCAGACTCTTCCTGGATATGCCGAAGACCAGAGTGCTAATGAAGGAGTTTCTTACACTCGAGGTGGGTCTCTGGACCCCTCTCACTCTAGTGGAAGAGGATCGGCGGAGGCAGAAGCGGCTGAGGATGATGAAATTCGCATGATTAACGAGTATCCACGAGTCTCTAGCATTTCCTCCTCCATGCAGGAGCACATATCAGCACGTGGACCTGACTCTGGAATTCAGCAAGACGCAGATCAGCTCTCGGACATCTCAGGTGAGCCTGGAATGGATGCAAACCAGTGGTTCAAAGCCAAAAAGATGGGAAGCCTGGGTGGAACTCTGCTGCCAGGGCAGACAGCAGTGTATCGGGATGATGGTGGTGGGTACCTCGCGGTAGGACGTGGGCTTAACATCTCGCAAACTAAAGACTATACTTTCCCAGAGGATGGGAAGCCCATGGTGGATGGATCTCTTACAGCCATCGTTGCTAGTGATGAGGAACTGAGAGGCAGCTACAACTGGGACTACCTCCTTAACTGGTGCCCACAGTTTCAGCCACTGGCTAATGTATTTACAGAAATTGCCAGGCTCAAGGACGAGAATGCCGTGGGTCACTCTCGCCGGCCATTTCAGCTCAAAGCAAAAGCAGATCCGAAGCCAAGAATTGACCCCCCTCCTCTTATCACATCTGTTGCTCATCCTGGGGCTAAAACTGTCCTTCCAAAACCTGCTGTTGGACGAACTCTTCCACATGTTTCAACATTAAAGCGATCCCCAATTAGCCACGATGGCTCTGTTTCTTCAATAGCCATGTCGCCCAGGTTTTCACCCTCCCTGTCCCCACTAGCTGCACGTTCGCCAGCCATCTCCCCCTATGGTGTCAACCAGGGACCACCTTCCTCTGTTATTAGTACTGACCACTCCATAGAGCACAGCGAGGAGACAGAGCTTAGATTTTAACCCTCATAAAACCATCTACTGGACTGATACAGAACGCATCCTACCTGACTCAGGACCCTGTACATGACAGATGCCCAGTATTGCCATAATGTTACGTTGCCTCACTGGCTGGCCAGAGAGTTTAAGGGTGCAGTGTTTAATGACCATGTTGGACATTGAGAATCGATGCCAGTTTGACTCTCTCTCTCTTGAAGGACACATGCTATTTCCTGCATTTGCACATTCTAATCGAGAGCTACGTGTTTTGTAAGAAGAAAACATTTTGTATGATATATTTTTGTACTTCTATTTGTGGGGTTTTTGGACTTGAAAGTGGCATTTGTGTCATTTTCCGATTTTTTTATTTGTATATAAGTGACTGTAAAAATGATATTGTAATGAAATTTGTTCCAGTTTACCTGGTTTATGGTTGGCATTCTTAAGTATTCTAATAATGCTAAATGAAGCTCTTACTTTTCTCATTGATATTATGAATTACTTCTTGTCATTTATCAGTATTTTTAACACAGCACAGCTTTACACCTTGTCTCGATAGTCTTAGAAGGATTAGGATGCTGCTCACTTGATTAAACAGTCTAAAGAAAGGTTTTTAATATATCTAAAGAATCTAAATCTAAAGAATCAGCTTCTAATATATAACATATAAAATAATTACAGATTTTACTTCAACATACATGTGTTCCTTCATAAGCCAGATGTTTTTGCCCAAAGCTTATACACAGACTAGGCATAACATTATGACCACTGACAGGTGAAGTGAATAACACTGATTATCTCTTCATCACGGCACCTGTTAATGGGTGGGATATATCAGGCAGCATGTGAACATTTTATCCTCAAAGTTGATGTTAGAAGCGAGTTTGACAAGAGCCAAGTTGTGATGGCTAGACGACTGCGTCAGAGCATCTCCAAAACTGCAGCTCTTGTGGGGTGTTCCCGGTCTGCAGTGGTCAGTAGGGAGGAACAGTGGTAAAACTGCAACAGGGTCATGGGCAGCCAAGGCTCGTTGATGCACGTGGGGAGCGATGGCTGGCCCGTGTGGTCTGATCCAACAGATTAGATTAAATTGCTGAAGAAGTTAATGCTGGTTCTGATAGAAAGGTGTCAGAATACACAGGGCATCACAGTTGCAGGGCTGTTTTGTCAGCAAAAGAGGGACCAACACAATATTAGGAAGGTGGTCATAATGTTATGCCTGATCTGTGTATGAAAGGACAAGCAAGGTTAGGGCGTGGAAGGCCAGAATCACATGACTAGTTATCCTCTGCATTTAGCAGTTTGATTTTTTCCCAATTAAATACAGGATTTTTAGGAGATCAACATATAAGAAGCATTCTTTGTTTCTCATGGCAGCTTGTGGCAGCACTTTTATTTTGTATTTTTACACTTTGTGCGTATAATGAGCATCATTTTTGGAAACACCACGCATCAACTGGAAATCTGCCTAAAGTTCTGAAGTGTTGCTTTTCACTTAATCATGTTCTGCTGAAGGCAGTTTCATTGGCAAGGAGAACGTTGTGAAAGTGTAAACTTTGTGAAAAACCTACAGAAATGCAGGCCGGAACAAAACACTAGTACTGTGGGAATGTGTTCAATTTTAACATGAACCATTAATTTAAGCTAAACTACAGGCCAGAACTTTGTAAGTTTGTTGGAATATGAATTAATTTGACTCCAGTCCTTCCTGAGCACTTAATTACGTAAATGTACAGTATACTGGTACATATAATATAATATTGATTATTTTTAAAGCTACACTCATCACACACATAACCAATGTGGGTATACAATTACCGTACCCCACCTGACTGATCCCATTTGTAGTCCATACCTTGTTACTGCCCATTTTTTATTTTAATGACTTTTTAATCAGAGGGTGCTGTTGGCTTTATATTTTTGATTGGAGCACAATTTTTCTCCCACCATTAAGGTATTTAAAAATCCCAACGATACTACTGCACCTGCTACACTTATACATGTACAACACACCACCATGTCATTACCACCTGCAGTGCTAAAAATGGTTCACCACCCCTATAACATCCAGTCCATACAGATCCTAAGGGGGATTGATTTTTAAAAAGCACTCATTAATCTTACTAGTACAGAATCCTGAAACTGTGGAGGCACTTTTGTTTTGTGTACACATACACCGACCAGGCATAACATTATGACCACTGACAGGTGAAGTGAATAACACTGATTATCTCTTCATCACGGCACCTGTTAGTGGGGGATATATTATGCAGCATGTGAACATTTTATCCTCAAAGTCGATGTTAGAAGCAGGAAAAATGGGCGAGCGTGAGGATCTGAGCGAGTTTGACAAGGGACAAAGTGTGATGGCTAGACGACTGGGTCAGAGCATCTCCAAAACTGCAGCTCTTGTGGGGTGTTCCCGGTCTGCAGTGGTCAGTATCTATCAAAAGTGGTCCAAGAAAGGAACAGTGGTAAACCGGCGACAGGATCATGGGTGGCCAAGGCTCATTGATGCATGTGGGGAGCGAAGGCTGGTCCGTGTGGTCCGATCCAACAGACGAGCTACTGTAGCTCCAATTGCTGAAGAAGTTAATGCTGGGTGTCAGAATACACAGTGCATCACAGTTACAGGGCTGTTTTGGCAGCAAAAGAGGGACCAACACATTATTAGGAAGGTGGTCATAATGTTATGCCTAATCAGTGTATGTTGTTTTGGCAGATTGACTCAACATTACCTTTTATAAATGTATAATTTTTTATACTTTTGACCTGTAATGGACATTAATTGTGGACCACCAATGTCATTTTTATACAGCCATGTTGAAAATGTATTCATCATGTCTTATGCACTTGTTACAGTATAAAGCAAACATTAGGGGTAAACTAAATATCATAACCAAATGCTGCTCAGAAAAAACTAAGGCAGCAGTAAACAGTCTCAATGTTCTCTGGTTGCCTACTAAAACAAATGCACTGTATGTATGTATGTATGTACCACGTTTTATACCGTTTCTGCATCTTTGTTTGTGAATGACGTTTGTTGCAGTCGTTTTTGTAATTATGCCTCTGCTCTGCCTTTCAACTAAACACTTGACTAGAATTGAGATGAAATGATGCCTTGTTAGCAGTATTGATACTCTGGCTGTGCCTTTTATTCACAGAGTCCGGAGGTGCTTTTCTATTCTGATTTTTTATTTTACTTTTTGTATTATTTTGATTGAGCATTTTTTTATTTGCATTTTCTTATCGATCATTTCCCCAGTGGGCACCAGTGAGTTAAAATATTGGACACCTGAATTTGTGGTTCAATCATTTTTTAATACAATTTCCATAGTAAACACAGTGTGATTGAACAAAACTTGGTAATAGAAATGAGTTTGCTGACATAGCCAATGGTCAGTGGGAACGTCAACACTGAATATCTAACACAGCCAACAGCAAACAAATCTGAGTAGAATTTTGTCTTATATCAGGGTAACAAATTAGAATAAGATGAATAAAATAAGAATGCCTGTATTAGTCATATATACATATACATGTGTGCAGTACAGTTACATTATTTTATGCATATCCCAGCTTGTTTGGAAGCCATTGTACGGCACCCCTGGAGCTGAGAGGGTTAAGAGCCTTGCTCAAGGGCCCAACAGTGGCTGCATGGCAGAGCTAAGATTTGAACCCACAACCTTTTAATTGATGGCCCAAAACTCTACCCACTACGCTTTTGTCACCAAAATTTCCAATGAACCACATTTCTGAACCTAAACACTATTTTGTCTATACATATATATATATATACAGTATATATAGGCATTTAGCAGACGCCTTTATTCAAAGCGACTTACAGTACTGGGACAGTATACAGTCTTAACAATTGAGGGTTAAGGGCCTTGCTCAAGGGTCCATCAGTGGCAACCTAGCAGTGGTGGGGCTTGAACCAGCGACCTTCTGATTACTAGTCCAGTACCTTAACCACTAGGCTGCAACTGCCCTGCCATTCCTCCAAGAGATTGGTGTTATGATGAAGATGATGAAGATGAGTTAAACTCAAACATCTGCCACAGGTCTACAAATGGTTTTACGTTGGTGAAAGGTCATGATGGTGTTTGAGACTGAACTTTAACTAATGAATTATGGGTAACCACCTGTAACTACCTGCCCTGTCATGAATGGAACCAAAGTGTAAAACATGACATTAAAATTTGAATAAGTAAACAAACTAACTAATAATTCAACAAGAAATCTATAAGAAAGATGATGTCATATTAATGCCACTTGTGTGCCCACTGGGCTCTGTTACTACAGTTTAAAAATTACACATTTACTGTACATTCATTTCTGCCAAATATTTTAATATATGTTTAATAATAACAACAATAATAATAATTTAAATGAATATAGCGCCTTTCTCATACACAAGGTCGCTTTAAAAATGAACAAGCAGTAACATCCCCCCCTTATGCCAGTTTGTTGTGCCTGCTCATGGTGATCTGCTTGTTCTGTGTTGACTTGATCCCCTCTGACTAAAGTCAGGAAGTGTGCTGAGTAAAAAAATCCCACTGTTCCAGTCTGATGATTTTGTGTTTATGGGTTTGTTGAATTATACTCACAGTCTTCCTGCCACTGCTGCTTTCATGTAGGTGTTCCATAAATAGCTATTTGTATTCCATTGCATAAACAAGCAACATCTGAATCCACTTAACTGTGAAATCCGGGACGGGCCGATCCACCACGTTTCTGAAGTAAATAAATGTACACTTGTTTGGATTCCTTTGGATTGTATTTATTCTGTGCAGTGTCACAATGACGCTCGTGTAGAAATTGTCTAAAATTTCACGTTTTCTTTTGTATGAAATAATCCCTCCTGGACAAGAGTACTTTTGTACTGTATTTGTTAAAGTGCCTGATTAAAATGTATTCATATTTACGACTGGCAATAATCTTTTTTTTGTTTGTTTCACCAATTGTCTCTCATTGTTGCTTTTAAAACTGCTCAGATGAACTCGGGCTCAGATAGAATTCTGCATAGAATATGTGTAATAGAGTTTAGGGTTGCATTTATTGATGCAGCGGTAGATTCGGTTGAGTGACAATGGTTTTCTGAAGTACGCCAGAGCCCATGTAGCTATATCTATTACAGGGGCATAAAGCTTTGCATTATTGTCTGGTGTCTACCAGCCAGATGGCAACAAATACCAAGTGGTGCATTTCTGTGGTATCATACCACTATGCTTTATCAAATGATTGTGAGTTAGGGGGTAAAGGAACCAGGATCAGGAATACAATGCTAACTAAATCCTCAAATCAGTGGAATTTGCTTTTAATTTGTTTTGCCAGGTACCGAGTGGTAAAGCAAAGACTGTTAGTGAATGAACCTCATTGGGAAATCCAGTAACCCGTTGGGGTGCTCAATTTTTTTTAATTTTAGCTTTTAATTATGATCATTACAGCAAAATGTCAAATAAAACCACAGCAATTGTACTGTTTTTAAACCTGCTTACAATTAGTGTTTGAGAACAAGAGTAAAGTGCTTAAACAAACTAACAAGGTTACTATTGTCATTAAATATCACCTTTAATTACAAAAGTTATGATTAGAAATTACAATTATTATTGATCTTTAAAGGGTTCAAAAAGTTGTGGTTGGAGCAGTAGGCCACATGACCAACATCACTTCCTTCCTGTTTTTACCTGAGGAACAAACGTGTCTGCACTGGAGCTTTGTATGAGTAAGTAAACACGTCAGCTTTCCTTTGGGTTTCCTCCAGGTTAAATTGGTGAAATGTCACACATGATAATGGTGGTGTAAATATTGCAAGGGGGCATTTTGTTGCATCAGGAGCAAAAGCTATTTAAAAAGTTATGGAATGGCCTAGTCCTGACTTGAACCCTTTTAAGGTGGTGCGGTGAGACCTTAAATAAGGTGGTTTATAATCGTAATCACTGCTGCTCCAATCAGAGGTAATGCAATCAGATCTGAAATGAAGGAGCGTAACATTTTTGCAAGGATGATACACTGATCAGCCATAACATTAAAACCACCTTCTTGTTTCTACACTCACTGTCCATTTTATCAGCTCCACTTACCATATAGAAGCACTTTGTAGTTCTACAATTACTGACTGTAGTTCATCTGTTTCTCTGCATGCTTTGTTAGCCCCCTTTCATGCTGTTCTTCAATGGCCAGGACCCCCACAGGACCACCACAGAGCAGGTATTATTTAGGTGGTGGATCATTCTCAGCACTGCAGTGACACTGACATGGTGGTGGTGTGTTAATGTGTGTTGTGCTGGTATGAGTGGATTTCAGTTTTTAAACACCTCACTGTCCCTGCTGGACTGAGAATAGTCCACCAACCAAAAATATATCCAGCCAACAGCGCCCCGTGGGCAGCGTCCTGTGACCGCTGATGAAGGTCTAGAAGATGACCGACTCAAACAGCAGCAATAGATGAGCGATCGTCTCTGACTTTACATCTACAAGGTGGACCAACTAGGTAGGAGTGTCTAACAGAGTGGACAGTGAGTGGACACGGTATTTAAAAACTCCAGCAGCGCTGCTGTGTCTGATCCACTCATACCAGCACAACACACACTAACACACCACCACCATGTCAGTGTCACTGCAGTGCTGAGAATCATCCACCACCTAAATAATACCTGCTCTGTGGTGGTCCTGTGGGGGTCCTGACCATTGAAGAACAGGGTGAAAGCAGGTTAAAAAGTGAGTGTAGAAACAAGAAGGTGGTTTTAATGTTATGGCTGATGGGTGTATATGTGTTGGATAACCTAGTTGCCTAAATAAATGAGGGTTTATTAAAAGTGTAATATGTTTAGTGTATGAAGCTGAAATCCAGACTATCAGACAAAAAATGTGAATTTATTTTTGCACACTGTATTTTTCATTCGTCTCTCCGGAAGCTAACAAGGACCGACTTCTCATACTGCGATCAATGAAGAGAGAGAGTTTATTATTTCAGCTGTTCTCTCTGAAAGCTTTAATTACTTTACCAAACGTGCCAAGAAATCATTAAATCAGTGGGACGTTCGGCGCACAACAAAGTCAGACGCGGCTTTGAATTCGACTGCCGTGTGACTAATGATCAATGCTGCTAATTTTCTGGATGCTTTAGGATTTCATGTATTACATCGAAACCGATAGGAAGCGACAAGTGAGAAATGTATCGGGCTACAAACACTGGAGCTTTACTTAGAGTTTTGGTAATTATCTTATAATACTTGTTTTAAAATACTTTTAAGGAAAGAGGCCACTCTGGACTTACAAAGTGCTTTTAAATGCACATTATGAGCCAACTCTGGAGCTCAGTACTGCATCTAATGCAGGTTTATGTAAGGTGAGATGTGTAAATCAAGTGCAAGCTCGAGTTAGATCATCTATTGGCATGAACACTCAGCTTGATGAGAAGAATCTGAGTAGTGGTTTGAGTCAGCACTTCTGGAGATGTGTTGTGTTTTGAACATGTACCCCAAACTCTCTCAATTAAGTGTTTTTAAATGTGTTCGTTAAACGTCTGCATGTTTAAGTTAAAATCCATCAATGCTAATTGAGGTGTAGGTGTTGGGTGAAGCTCTTTTACAAAGATCATTTCATTCCAGCATGTATTTACTATAAATACTTTAGTCATAGATGAAATCTACATCATTTACACATTGACACATAAGTACATCAGCCAAAAAATGTTTGCAAGGCTGGGAAGCTTAAAGCACCTCACAATTTAATGGTCCACATTAATCAAAGTTGGATCTGGTCAGAGATTTACTGAAAGTGTCACTTTTATCTCTGGTGTAGTTGTATGCTTAAACTCACTCGCAAAGCAAATGTTAATTTGATAGTGTTAGTTAATCCAAAAAAGCTAATAATAATAATTAATAATAATAATAATAATATTAATAATAATAATAATGCTTAGCTAGTGGAGTGGTGAATCATGCTAGCCACTACAGTTTGGATCCAGAGTTCAAATCCCCAGTTGTGCTTTTGGCCAGTCAGGTGTCTGCACCTTAAAACCACTTCCTGGTTTCTACACTCACTGTCCATTTTATCAGCTCCACTTACCATATAGAAGCACTTTGTTGTTCTACAATTACTGACTGTAGTCCATCTCTTTCTCTACATACTTTTTTTAACCTGCTTTCACCCTGTTCTTCAATGGTCAGGACCCCCACAGGACCACCACAGAGCAGGTATTATTTAGGTGGTGGATGATTCTCAGCACTGCAGTGACACTGACATGGTGGTGGTGTGTTAGTGTGTGTTGTGCTGGTATGAGTGGATCAGACACAGCAGCGCTGCTGGAGTTTTTAAATACCGTGTCCACTCACTGTCCACTCTATTAGACACTCCTACCTAGTTGGTCCACCTTGTAGATGTTAAGTCAGAGACGATCGCTCATCTATTGCTGCTGTTTGAGTTGATCATCTTCTAGACCTTCATCAGTGGTCACAGGACGCTGCCCACGGGGTGCTGTTGGCTGAATATTTTTTTGGTTGGTGGACTATTCTCAGTCCAGCAGTGACAGTGAGCAATGCTGTGTCTGATCCACTCATACCAGCACAACACACACTAACACACCACCACCATGTCAGTGTCTCTGCAGTGTTGAGAATGATCCACCACCTAAATAATACCTGTGCTCTGTGGTGGTCCTGTGGGGGTCCTGACCATTGAAGAACAACATAAAAAGGGGCTAACAAAGCATGCAGAGAAACAGATGGACTACAGTCAGTAATTTTAGAACTACAAAGTGCTTCTATATGGTAAGTGGAGCTGATAAAATGGACAGTGTTATAGCTGATCAGGGTATATACAGTACAGACATGTTTGTGTATGTCTAGGGGTGGCAAAAGCCCTGCTATAGATTATCATCCTGCCTTAGTTTTATATTGCATTACACCCAATGATTCTGGGGGAAACCTGACTAATTGTGACTGACAAGAAAAAAAGCAGTGATAAACATAAAAGTGAAATAAATTAATATAATGTTAGAGAACCACAGAAGCTGGAGTCTGTGCCTAGAAATGCCAGGAAAACTGGGCACAGACAGCACGCTTAGGCATTAGAAAATGATAAAAACCATAAACTCGTCTTCGTCTATAGTTCTGCTTAGTTGTACTATTGTGATATGGGTGTTGGGTGACTTTGTTCCTACGTTTTTGTAAATGTGTTCCTTTTGTGTAATATCATGTAGCTGGCTTGGGTACAGTCGTTGAGGGGAGCCACTCGCTATGCCATTAGAAAACACAATAAAACCTAATGGAAGCAGCATCTGTGAGCCGTCTGTCAATGCATCGTTTCCACTAAAGTCAGTATCATTAGTAGGTTTTTAGTAAATGCTGAATATGTTCTTTCAAATGCAGCTGATGATAAAGTATGTGTCCACTTGCATTTTAGCTTTGCTGCCTCAGAATGCCAGATAAATGAGTAGTAAATAACGGTTGTGATGCTTCGGCCTGCAAGAGAACCTGTAGCATCCAGCAGGGTTCAACTTAATGCAAATGAGTTTGGCCAGTGCACGCAACAGGCGCCGATTTCAAGTAAGGAAAGACCTCTGATTTGCCATAACCGAACACAAACAAACCACAAACGGAGAGAGACTGCAAAGGAGTGCAAAGGAGAGAGAGAAAGAGCAGAGAAGTACATATGATTTCTTATGCAGCTCTTAAACTGGGACTGGCAGTCCTGAGAATGTAATGACTATACCGAGTGCTGGAGTAAATGGCTTTAGCAGAGAACGGCTACTGCTCTTATGTCTGATATTTAAAAGAAGCTTTTAGAATGACTCAGACTGAACTTGGCTGGACTGGAGCGGATTGTATTTCTAATCAACAAGTGGCCTGAAATGGTCAAGGACTGAATCTTATTTTAGAAAAGGAACGCCTTTATTTGTCATATATACATAAACACATGTACAGTTCAATTAATTATTTTTCAATACATCCCAGCTTCTTTGGAGTGCTGAGATCAAAGTAAGGGGTGCCATTGTACGACACCGCTGGAATCGAGAGGGTTAAGGGCCTTGCTCAAGGGCCCAAAAGTGCCTGCATGGTAGAGCTGGGATTGAAAATCACAACTTTTTGAATGATAGTCCAATGTTCTATCACTACCACTGTCCCTTTTCTAAACATGAGTGTAAATGGAAATATATATTTGCACTCAGGGGGCACTAAGGTGGCACAGTGTCATAAGTTGCTAGCGCACCAGCGCCGAGATTCTGAACTCCCAGGTTCGAGTCTTGGCTCTTGGCTAATGCCTGCAGCAGACAAAATTGGCCTCCAGTCTGCCAGGGTGGGAAATGACCGGATTAAACAGAGGGGTGGGGCTGTGTAAGGACCCTGGTTGGAATTGGAGGAGCGTAGAGGTCAGGGCGTGGCTCGTCGTGCGCGAAGCCGGCCTCACGCGCAAATCCACTGAAGTGCGGGTTTATAAGAAGGGATCGCTGGACTGTGCACACATCGGAGGGAGTGTGTGTTAGTCAGGTCACCCCCTCCTTGGGCACCACTAGGGGTCCCCAGCAGTGGATTGACTATGCTAAATTGGGAGAAAAAGGGGGTAGAATGCTAAATAGAAACATTATGGACAACTTGTGTAGAGCCAGGGGTCATTTATAAAGTAATATAGTGTGTCTGGCAGACGGTTGTACTTTTCACAAAGCTCAAGATATCAAACTAACCCGAGTACCCTGATCCCTGGCATTCCTCTAGAGACGTTTTTTTAACAATTGAAAAATTTGGTGCCTTTCTCATCTAAGCACAAAACCCTCCAGTGGGACTTTAGCTTTTCCCTCTGTCTTCTTTCTTTTCTCAGTTTTTTCCCTGCCTTGCTCTTCAAGGTCTTGTCAGGCCACTTGCGTGACTAGAGCGAGTGGAAAAAAGTGAGTCTTCAAAACCCCATTGGCACGCGAGCCTGATCTATTTTTGAAGCATGCGCTTTTTTTCCCTTTAACGTAAGACTCTGGAAAAAAAAAACAAGCAGCAGCCGAGGGCAAGGAGAGCCAGCGGTGGGGTTGAAGGGGTCTGGTTCTCATTTTCGGGACGCCCTGCCTTCCCGCCTTGCCCTGCCTTCCTGATTCACCCTGCCAGAGAGTGAGTTCAGCGCAGCAGTAGGGAAAGGAAGGCCACCGCAGTGGCTCCAGCTCCATGCCTACCGCTCAGCCTGTGTCACTTAACAGCCACCATGGGCTGCTTTTCATTAGCACTCACAGCTGCTTGAGTCTCAGCCTTCCAAGCTTTTTCTGTCCTTTGATTAACTTCTGTCTAATGTTTTTGCCGGTTTGTCGGCCATGATGGAATCATTGCACTCAGTGTGCCCAATTTTTGCTTCATTTTCATTACAAGGAGCCTGGCATGCCAGCCAAGTCCTAAATCTGGCCATGATTAATTAAGAGGAGAGAATTCTGGAGCTTCAATTAAAAAGATGAGCCGAGAATCGTTTCTTAAAAGTCCTGTGAACGAATTAAAAATGTCCAAACCAGCAAAAAATCCTCCCCAACATTAATCTTTAAAGTCATGTGGCTCTAAATGTGTACATAAATTTCACCTCTGTCCCTAAATATCCTGAAATAATGGCACACAAGCAATATTATGGCTGGTTAAATAATTAATCACGACAAATGGTCCAAAAATGGTCCAAAAAAGGTCTTTCAGTAGCTGATAATAACCCATTACCACCACATCATCATGGGCAGATTGGGGTAAAAAGTAATAAATCTTATAAAATGCTTTTTCTGGATAATGCACCATTAGCAAGTATCTGTAGGACTGGCTGCAGCTGTGACTTATCACTGTTTCCAAATTTGGCCGATAATTAACACATTCGTTTGTTCATTTATCTTCTAGTAAGTGCTTTCTTCAATTTTATTGAAACACTTGTTCTGAAGTGCCATTTGTAGCAGCTTCAGCATTGTAAACAATTATCAGAGACCTTATGGATTGGGTTTCAATGGTCAAGCAGGTACACACATGCCAAGATCACTGTGTGCAATGTTAATCATCATCTGGAGTGGTGTAAATCACACCATGGTTTGACTCTGGAGCAAAAGAAAGGCATTCTTTGGAATGAGTTCAGCCAGGGTTTGGTAAATGCCGGGATGTTGGTCAGGGAGGAATAATGATCTGTTGCTGACATCAGTGTCATTATTACTCTTGAGACTAAAGAGAAGAGAATCCTTCATGTCTAAAATCCAGCATAATAATGTCCAGATACTGTCCAGAAGAGTGGAGGCTGTTATAGCAGCTAAGAACACATGACTTTATTGTATATTAATGTCTTTGGGACAGTGGTAACCTAGTGGTTAGAGCTTTAGGATATCAATCAAAAGGTTGAGTTTCAATTCAGGCCCTTAACCTTTTTGGCATTAATGGCGCAGTACAATGGCCAACACTGTACTCCAAAATAATTTGGGAAAATAAAATGTGTTTTAGCTGATCTGTCATGTCGGTTAGTTCTTATTAGCTCTCAGCATGTTCACAGAAGCCATCGTGGAGTCAGAATAATGGCAAAGCAGGTTTGAAATGAAGCTAAACTCAATTCAGCAGTGACTTTGGGCCTTGTTGAGATGATGCTGGTATATTTAGGGCTGTGAGAGGTGTTGCCCGACTCACTGAATCACATCCATTTAGAAAAGCAAACAGAAACCCAAAACACTTTAAACAATCCCTGATGAGTTGTTTAAGTTTGAGACAAACGTCAGTGCAGCTGAACCTGCCTGGAGCAGAGCGCTAACTGCCTCATTGTGTGTACACAAGCTCAGAGTCGCTGTTTGGATGATCGCAGGGTTTTGCTTTTGATCTGTTGGAGGACAGAGAAAAACTGTACACATCATATGCTGGACAGAATTTGCCCTCTTGGACTGCTGGATATGGTTGTGTGTGATAGTTTTAAGCTTTCTTTGTGGCCACCACACATGATCTAGGTTACTGATGTCTTGATAATTAGACAACCCGGGAAAGACCTCAAGTTAGGTGTGTTGGAAGAAAAACTTCAGCCTGACAGTTAAGAAACCCTGGTTTATGGCATTGATGTGTTGCATGAGTCCATGTTAGTCTATTTTAAAAGATATTTTAGCACGTTAAGGAAGCTCTGATGAGTTAAACAATGTTGTGTAAGAATTAAAGCATGAGCTATTACAAAAGAGTTTATGCTGAACATGAAATTAGAGCAGTAGGTGATTTTCAACACATTTGCTGTCTCAAAAAAAACACCAATAATGTTACAAATTAAGAATTTCATTTAGAAAACACTAAGTTGCTTTACTTTTGAATACATAGAATCACAAATGCTCAGTCATTGCAAAAATCTGACTACAACTGTAATTTGTAAGACCATTCCAACATAAACGTCACCCAAAGACCACATACTCAGCACTACAGCAAAGCAGCACCATAAATGCCAGGTCTGAAAGCTCCAGAGCAGCATAAAGCACCAAAAAGGACAAATGCATGTATTGTTTTGCTGAGGCAGCTATGACCTGCCACAATCAAGCAATCATGTCAAAGATCAGCTGTAATTCAGGACTACAGAATTCACTGCTCAAGCTTGAATCTCTGTCATGACTTTAAAATGTTTAATTTGCCAGAATTACTGATGATTATTATGTTTTTATTTATTGTAAGACTAAAATAATTGATCCAGATCATCCATCAGAGTCTTTCAAAAATATACATGTGATGTATCATGTGACTACCTTTCCAGTTATACTGTTCAAGAACATCAACACATTCTGAAGACTCAGACTTCAGGTTTTAACAAAGCTGGTGATATAATATGTAATAGCTTTATCCTACATTTGATAAAAAGGTGCAGTGTTTGGGCATTTCTGTAATATATCTGCCAAGTCCTTGGTAGCAGACGTTGAATGAAATTGAACTGGATTTGTTCTGGAATGGATTTTTTCTAAAAGAATGAAATGTACTTTAAAGCTCTCAACAGCTTTAAAAATGCCAGTGCTAAGTCAGAAAGACGGCAAAGCGGATTCGAACTGAAAACAAACACAACTTTTCCTAAAACTACAGGGTAGCACTTAAAGTTGTTACGGCTGATCTGTAGCTTTGGGATACGTTGACTTTTTCGTTCAATCAGACTATTATAAAAGCAACCAGAAACCTAGAAAACCTCAAACAATCCCTGATGATGAAGTACTTGTTTAAAAGACTTTGACAATGTTATATGGAAGCAAAATATTATTGTAAGTAAATGCTTACTGCTCTTTTATGTATAAAATCTTAAATTCTGTACATTGATTACACTTGGATTTCCACAATTTATTTGGTATAAAACATGCAAACTCTCAGCAAACTCCCTCTTTTTGCTTTTATGCCAAGTAGGTAACCAGTCTGGACACTTTTTAGGGACTTTGGCAGGTTACACCGTCCAGGGTGTAACTGTGTGCCTTGCGCCCACTGAAAAGCTGGGATAGGCTCCAGCGTTTGGCATTTTCTCTTTGTGTCTGTGTCTCAATTCAGATTCTGATTTCCACCACCTTCCAAAGCATAACTAAAACTAAGAGAAGCTTTTTAGTATGTGAAGGCTCACACACACTCAAGATCGGATACAGTTGCATCTACTTATAATAAAATATTAAAGAATTCTAACCCTCCCACATAGACACCAGTGATGATTATGCTGCGTTACATTGGTTTATGGATGTCACTGGCATCCACCAGATCAAACACTTTCTCTGCTGTCAAGGTTAGGAAACATTTTATATAATAAGCGAGTAAGAGACGCGTCTGTAATATTCCTCAGATGAAACTATAATTTTAGACTAGGGTGGTTTCTTTAAAGCTGTCGGGTTTCTTGGTGGCATCTACAGGATTGGGATGTTTATTACGTTTAATGTGTCCTGCTGAAAATGCTTCAGCAGCTTTGCCATGCTGGCTAGTTCTCTTTAGTTCCCACCGTCTCCAAAAAAGCCATCGCTGAGTCAGTAAAACAGCAAAGTGAGTCTGAATCGAGAATAAACTTAATTCATCAATAAGTTTAGGCCTCACGGTGGTTACAGCTGATAATTTATAATAATATATTTATAGCTCTGGGGGACGTTGCCTCATCCATTCAATCACACCTTATTACAAAAGCAAACAGAAACCCAGAAAACCCCAAACAATCCCTGATGATGAAGTGATTGTTTAAAAGTCATTGGCAATGTTAATTTTTATGTGTGCTATTTGAAGTACCAAACCCAGACTGGTCACAATGGCATCAAAGAAATCCAAACTGCCAAACACTAGCCACAATATGCATCTAACTATTGCTTTCGGCAAGCTTGTCTCATCTATTTAATCCTGACTCGTTTTAGATAATACACTTAAGCCACACAGTGCCAAGAATTATGCATGGAGACAGATGTTTATGGAAGGTATTTCAGTTTGTTTTAATATTTCCTAACCGAGACGTGGCCTTCAGTCCTCATAAGATGGCAAACTTTTGTTTATCAGGATTCAAAAAGTGGAGCCGAGTTCACTTGTTCTGTTCATGTTTAATGTCATAAATCGAGACCACCTTTAAATGGCTTTGTTAAATAAACACAACTCAGTCCTGAGGCAAGACCCGGTTTATGGCCTCGAGCCTCATACAGGTGCTGGACATACTTACCATTTTGGATGTGAAATTATAGAAAGACTGATCGACTGAGCTACAGACAGAACAGTTTCATTGCTGGTTTCAGCAGTCTAGAGTACTGGGGTGGCACGGTGGCTAACACGGTCACCTCACAGCAAGAAGATCCTGGGTTTGATCCCCAGGTGGGGCGGTCCGGGTCCTTTCTGTGTAAAGTTTGCATGTTCTTTCTGTGTCTGCCTGGGTTTACTCCGGGTGCTCCGGTTTCCTCCCACTGTCCAAAGACATGCAAGTGAGGTGAATTGAAGACACTAAATTGTCCATGACTGTGTTTGATATATCCTTGTGAAGTGATGAACCTTGTGTAATGAGTAACTACCGTGTGTCTGTCATGAATGTAACCAAAGTGTAAAATATGACGTTAAAATCCTAATAAACACATCTATGCTGTCCGAGTGTGAACTATTTAAAAAATGGTCAAGATAAAAAATGCTAGTCAGATAAACGTAGTTATTTATGTAGTTAGCTGCATTCTTAAGTAAAATATGTGAAAGCAATAATTAGAATTGTAGTGTTTTAGGTTTGCCAGGGTTGCAAGCTCTACTCCGCCCTTATTCATTTCAAAAAGGGGCCGAGCAAACGTTTACTGGTGTACAGCAGTGATATAGAGAGTGACATCGGTGCTCTGACAGATTCTTATTTATAGCAGAATCAGTTTTGGTGGTTCTTGGATCAGATCTGACAATACTGACAAACGTTCTTCTAGCATGAGGTGAAAGTCACTATCTGCAGAACTGCACATCATTAAATCATCTGTTCTGTAAAAAAAAAGTGTATTTTACTACTGCCAACAATATTCACTCTCTCAAATATAGAAATAGTCTTTAAAATGAAAATGAAATACTTTTAATTCATCTTACATTTGTGAACCTGACATAGATAGATAGATAGATAGATAGATAGATAGATAGATAGATAGATAGACAGACAGACAGACAGACAGACAGACAGACAGACAGACAGACAGACAGACAGACAGACAAGTTTGGAAGTTGGGGGTCAGAGCGCAAAGTCAGCCATTGCTTGGGGGCCCTGGAGCAGGTGGGTTAAGGGTCTTGTTTAAAGGCCCTACATTGGCTGCATAGCAGAGCCAAAATGTGAACCAACAATCTTCTGATTGATAGCCCAAACCTCTGTGTGTGTGTGTGTGTGTGTGTGTGTGTGTGTGTAATCGTCCCATGTAAGTAGTTGTATATAAGTAGCTGTTCTGTTGTCCTGACAGCTTTCTGCAGGTTTGCATTTGAGTCTCTTGCTCCTGTTTCTCTGTACCTCTGTGTGTTAGAGAGTGAGATTAATAGAGTGAATATGACAAATTCCAGTCCCTCCACAGTGCAAACCAACACAAAGAGAAGGCCCAGTCATCATGAGGTGAGTTTACTTTTTACTGAAAGCGCCGCTTCATACCCTAAACATGCCAACACTGTGTAACTAGTGCAGAGGATTGAAAACCAAGATAATATTCTCATCATATAACACAATACTCCACCTTACAAGGCAAAGAAACTGTTATTTATTACCTTAACGGTGGATGCCAGTTGTTGTTGCACATGTGGTTGTGTTCCAAAAGTATATTTCTGCTAAAGGTTATTAGAGATTTATTGCGATGATAGGTCATATTTTCAATGTACGATTAATAACCAAAGAAATTTTTATCACTGTTCTATCTGTCACAGAGCTTTATAATTTTAGAGATGATAATAAAACCTTTATTTCTGAGAAACGTACAGGCGCCCTCAACCCACCTGCGTTATCTTTTTTTCCACGTGGACTACTAGCCAACACACTTGAATACGTTCCAGGCTCTATGGTCTGAACATTAGCATACACTTGACAAAACTATTAAAAACAGTTTTTTACAAGCTTAAATATCAATTTATTTAGCCTGTAGAAATCCTGAAGAGTTATAAAAATTCTGAAAGATGAAATGGCCAGCTTTGTGTATTTACTGATTTATTTTCCGTATACTGCTGAACAGCTTAGGCTGACAGACGCGACAGAACGTCTCCCTGCAGGGTCTCTGGTTGCTCCTCCAAACTCAAATTCCTAGCATAAGCTCTGCCCATATTCTTACTGGTATGCCTCGCCACGGCTTTCAGATTCTTTATTGTTTGAGATTTACTTGGCAAACGTTTCTGTAAATATGAGTTAACGCTGAAATGCTGGAAATATTTTGGACTCAGTGTTGGTGTCGTGTTGCTCTGACAGCTGTCCTCCCCTCCCCAGAACTTTTCTCTCCCTCGGTGCTCGGATTAGCTGGTATGGACACTCAATTAGTGATGTTAATTGTTCATGACCTACACATGTCCATATTTTTATACGGCCTTTTAAAAGCCTGTAATTTCCATCACTGCTTCACTGATCGTCATTCAGTGTGTGGCAAATTCTTACATTTTATTTAGGAATATAAAAATGTGTTTATATGAATGTTAATAATCCAGTCATTCTGTGAGTCTGGTTACCTGCACATAAATCATGTGAAAATAAAACATGCCTAACTCCTCACAAACGGTGATTAGATATAAGGTTTGACCCAGACTCGTTGTTGGGCTCCTCAAACCGTTCCTGAAGCATTTTTGCTTTGTAGCAGGGCGCATCATCCTGCTGAAAGAGGCCACAGCCATCAGGTAATAGCGTTTCCATGAAAGAATGTACATGGTTTGCAACGATGCGTAGGTAGGTGGTACGTGTTAAAGTAACATCCACATGGATGGCAGGACCCAAGGGTTCCCAGCAGAACGTTGCCCGAAGCATCACACTGCTTCCTGGCCATCTATATGGTAAGTGGAGCTGATGAAAATGGACAGTGAGTGTCGAAACAAGGAGGTGGTTTTAATGTTATGGCTGATCAGTGTTAGTAATTATGTAAATGAGTAAGTGTGTAACGTCCTGTGATGGACTGACACCCTGTCCAGGCTATATGTCCACCTTGTGCCCTGTGTTTTTGGGGAGCTATGGAGCTATCTTCTCACATATCTATTCAAATATCTTTTTCATTTAGCAATTTAAATTGACATTCTTGGACGTGATCTAATAACATATTTGTGTAATCGTGGCTAATCGGTTTAGAGTGGCAGGTAAATCACGTCATGGTACAATCGGCTAATTAATGTTTTTTATCATGCTGAGTCAGATTGCATGTAAGTCTCAGTTCATTACCTTAGATAATGTTCTCAGTAATTAAACAGTCCAGTTATCTGAAACCTCTTAGCAAAAACCTGTACTTACTTGGAACTGATGTGTTATAAAGTAAACCCTAAGAAAATTATTAGTTGCTAAAGCTAACCACTTCCTCCAGGTCTTAAAATACTTTTATGGTCCCACCAGAAAGAGAGAAAAAAAGGTAACTGCATCAAGCAGTCCTGTACCGTAATGGGACGTGTTAGGTTCACTCAAAAGCCATGACGTCTTCCTGTCCTCTAAGTTCATACGAGGGATATTCAAAATGTTTCCACACTTTTATATTTTGGTTATAAGCGGTGAGGGTGGGAGGAGTAATCGGTCGTGTCTGAGAGACTGAGAGAACTTATAGTCCGGATTTAGCTCCATCTGATTTGCACCTTTTTGGACGCTCAAAGAAGACTTTCATGTGGTGATGATGTGAAAGCAGCGCTGCATCAGTGGCTACACGCTCAACCCGAAACGTTTTTTTGCTGATGGTATTAAAAAGTTGGTACGACGCTGGAAAAATGCATGGAAGGTGACGGTGTAGAAAAGTGATGCAATTTGTGTTTAAAATTCTTAATAAATAGAGTTTAAAAAGTGCGGAAACTCTTTAAAGAACCCTCGTATAAAAACCTTAACCAGGATTTATGACACACATTTGTCACCAATGTCAGATGTGATGAACCCTGACCAGGAGAAGAATCATTCGTTGAATCTTGTGCATGAGGAAAGCATCCAGACAAGACACCAAGTAAAAGTGTCAATCCTTTATTGAAAGGATACAGGATTTTTATAAACACAGGTGTGTGTGTGTGTGTGTGTGTGTGACAGTCTCTGAGAGAAGGGCAGTTGTAGCCTAGTGGTTAATGTTTGTTTATTTGTTTATTAGGATTTTAACGTCATGTTTTACACTCTTTGGTTACATTCATGACAGACACACGGTAGTTACTCATTACACAAGATTCATCACTTCTCAAGGTTATATCGAACACAGTCATGGACAATTTTGTATCGCCAATTCACCTCACTTGCATGTCTTTGGACTGTGGGAGGAAACCGGAGCACCCGGAGTAAACCCACGCAGACACGGGGAGAACATGCAAACTCCACACAGAAAGGACCCGGACCACCCCACCTGGGGTTCGAACCCAGGACCTTCTTGCTGTGAGGCGACAGTGCTACCCACTTAGCCACCGTGCCGCCCAGTGGTTAATGTACTGGACTAGTAATTCGAAAGGTCACTGGTTTAAGCCCCAGCACTGCCAGGTTGCCAATGTTGGGCCCTTAAGCAAGGTCCTTAACTCTCAATTGCTTAGACAATATACTGTCACAGTACTGTAAGTCACTTTGGATATAAAACGTCTGCTAAATGCTGAAAATGTCAATGTAGAAGAGTTTGGATAAACAAGAACTAAACTAGTCAAAGAAGTTTTACGATTAGCCTTCAATCAGAACTGCATGTTCAGCTCTTAAGTTGTGCAAAGTGGGAAAATAAGTAGAACTAACGTCTAACAGAATGCAAATCAGATTTTTATTTGCATCAGCAGGAGCTAATTTAGCAGTGATCTCTCTTTAATCATTCCTTAAAGTTGTCAGCTATCTGCAGCACTTCAGCTTGACGCCTATAATCAGCTGTCGGCAATTAAAACACGTTTATGATAAAAGTGACTCTAAAGGAGCTTATTGCAGATTCTGTAGAACAGCTCTAAATCAGACTGCTTTACTATGGACAAATTGGGCGGCATGATGGCTAAGTGGGTAGCACTGTTGCCCGGTTCGATCCCTAGATGGGGCGGTCTGGGTCCTTTCTGTGTGGAGTTTGCATGTTCTCCCAGTGTCGTCTGTTGGATCGGACCACACGGACCAGCCTTCGCTCCCCACGTGCATCAGTGAGCCTTGGCCGCCCCTGACCCTGTCGCCGGTTTACCGCTGTTCCTTCCTTGAACCACTTTTGATAGATACTGACCACTGCAGACCGAGAACACCCCACAAGAGCTGCAGTTTTGGAGATGCAAGACATGCAAGTGAGGTGAATTGGAGATACAAAATTGTCCATGACTGTGTTCGATATAAACTTGTGAACTGATGAATCTTGTTTAATGAGTAACTACCATTCCTGTCATGAATGTAACCAAAGTGTAAAACGTGATGTTAAAATCCTAATAAACAAACAAAATATAGACAAATTGTAAAAAGGTTTAGGAAGGTCATAGCCCTGAAGAAAGTTCATCTGCTCTGTTTTTACAGCCAACCAAAGCAGCTCTGATGATCGTTTAGAAGTTGGGTTTAAGTAAAGGTTACAATTAAAAGCTTAAAACTACAAAGTGTAAATCTGCTACATGTGAAAATGCTTAACTGCGTCTTTAACTCCAGCATGTATTAAAATTCCTGTTTTGTCTTGCAGGGTTTGAGATTAGCTTAACCTGTGTCATTCCTTTCGTAGATAAAGCCTTAGGTCATTTTAACAATGTATTCTTATTTAACACTGCAGGGTTGTGTTAATGCAGCCTGATCTTTTGAACCCGGGGTGGAAGTGTGCAGGACTAACATCACATCTAACGTGGTCTTAAGGGGACAGATTTTTATTCTGATGGGATTAAAGTCTGGAGAATTGGTTGGGTGACTTTATAATCATTCAGGAATGATCGAATTAAACTATATAAGGCAATCCATGCCTCCTGAAAGGCGGTGCTCAAAACAATGTCTGTTTAGTGCACTTTTAATAATACAGTTACACACTGTAGGGAATAAAATGCAGTTTGGGATGCAAACAGAAATCCTTAGAGAATGACGGCTGGCCTTGTGAGACCATGTTTAAAAACTCCAGCAGCACTGCAGTGTCTTATTGTACAAAGTGCTTCTATATGGTTAGTGGAGCTGATAAAATGGACAGGGAGTGTAGAAACAGGGAGGTGGTTTTAATGTTATGGCTGATCAGCGTATACAATTTAGTTAAGGTGCACTAGTGGACATTTTATGGTACTTACTATTAAAAGATGAAACACAATAGTTTTGGAATCTGTTCAGAGCAAGTGTATCATGGGCCTGATCAACAGCTCTTGAAAAACACTGATCCCGGTCGGCCTCTTTATATTTTTTCTGCCAATTTTACACATTACGGTACACACACACACACACACACACACACAAGCACCTTTCACTGAACCCTATCCTTACTGCTCAAAAACGTCATGCCCAGCTCCCTTGTAAAATAGCTAGAATCTCAAGATACTGCGACTGTTCGGGGTAACAAACCGCCGCCAAAGTTTACCGTGTAACCACAAGAGCCGAAATTCTACCGCATCCACCTTCAGGATGACTGATTTATAAACAGTTGTTTTTTAGGACCGTGACTTCTGTGTTATAGCGAGGAAAAGAAAAGAACCAGCTATGAAAATAGAAAAGAGAGAGTTTTTAATAAATTCCTTCTTACCTACGTCTCTGTAATGTATGGAACCGCTCAGCCAACATGAACACCGTGCTAACTCCATTAGTGACTGTGGATAGATTTTCCATATGAATACATGCAGCTCATATAGACTGTATGTGTGTAGTGTTACAGTGTGGATGCCGTAAATCTAAAAGAATAAAGATAAACATACACTGAGATAAAAAAGCATTAAATTTAATATTGCAGCCCAACTTTAGGTATCAAATTACCAATATAAGAAGAACATACACCTTAGTCACACTGATCAATCCCTATTTTCCACATTTATACTCACACAGCCAGATTTTTTGACTCATGACCACTTGTAGGAAAAGTTGTATAAATACTTTAAAACATGTTATTAGCTCCAGATATAAGAATGTAGGCTGGACGACTATCAGTTTCCATTATCTTGCATTCACATGTACATACACGTCCTAATAACCAAACTCTGCCATAACAACTGTAAAGCTGTAAAACTTTCTCAGATCAGGGTATGAATTCTTTCTGTAAGCTCAGTTTTTGTTAACTTAAGCTGTGTCCAGATCAGACAGCAGCTGCCCTCACGCTACAAATGTGGAAAAATATGCATAAAAAGATTGAATGAAAAGCTGTTTTGGATTATTGTCCTGCTACATAACCCAATTCTATTAGTTTACATTCTTCTCAGGCTGTCCAGGTTCTAAAGCAGCACACACACACACACACACACACACACACACACAACATCCCATCACAGCCATATGCTACTGTTGGTAGTTATAGTTAAGTTGTAGTTATAAAATGCTGTTTTTGCTTTTTGCCAGTTATAATGAGACCCTTGTTTTTTTAGTTTACAGTGGTACCTTGTAACTCAACGTCCCCTAAACTCAAAATCTTACACCGACAAGGCATAACATTATGACCACTGACAGGTGAAGTGAATAACACTGATTATCTCCATCACGATCACGGACCAAGTTGTGATGCTAGACAACTGGGTCAGAGCATCTCCAAAACTGTAGCTCTTGTGAGGTGTTCCTGGTCTGCAGTGATCAGCATCTATCAAAAGTGGTTCAAGGAAGGAACAGCGGTAAACCGGCGACAGGGTCAGGGGCGGCCAAGGCTCACTGATGCACGTGGGGAGCGAAGGCTGGTCCGTGTGGTCCAACACAATATTAGGAAGGTGGTCATAATGTTATGCCTCATTGGTGTGTGTGTGTGTGTATATATATATATTTGAAACTTGACACCCTCCGTTGAGAAATGTGTACCCTTAAACTCAACGTGTTTAGGTTTTTTGTATTTATTTATTTCATTTTAAATGAACAATAAACAGTCGCTTTGTTCAGCGCTTGGCTTGAGCGGTGCAGTAAAACGTGCGTAAAATGCACATATGAGTTGAATCTGCATTTGTGTGGAATAACCGTCAGATTCACTCTGAAAGCTCCACATGTATCTGTGTTTATCTGGATTTTCCTCACTGTTTCACTTTTAAACTTGTGTTACAGCTCGAGCTTCTGAGAAATTGTAAGAATCAGCTTTTTTGAGAGTCTAAAACACAGGAGCACTAAACCTCTCTTAATTATTACTGCTCTCTCCACTAATGAAATTCCTTGCTCGTTGTTTTAGTACAATAAGTCACGTCAAGCTTTGTGCATCGCCCCACACTCTATAGGAAATGATGGCACAGCAGCACAAAAGCGGTTTTGCCGCTTCTCATATGAATCTTATATTACTGAACAGAATACGGTATTCCAAGATCAAGCATCTCCTCGATTAAGAAGCATAAGGAAACAATAAAGAAGTAAAGGTGAAGTGCAGGTTTTATTGTATTTTGAACTGTTTTAATTGTATTTCAGTGTTTTTATATTATATTTGTGTTATTTTCAGTGTATAAGTGTCCAAAACTACATCATTATTTTACATGAGCCTAAAATATATGCAGTTCCACAGGACCATGGAACGCATGAACAGGTTTCCCAAACATCCTTATGGGAAAAAATATCTTGAAACTCAACGCCTTTAAAACTCACCAGCACTCCCAGAACCAATTAACGTTAAGTTTCAAGGTACTGCTGTATTTGTTCATTGATTGCTCACCCAGGTGTTTTTCTTAGTTAGCAGCAGTTTCTTGTCTTGCTTTTTCCCCCATTTTAGCCTATTCTGTATTACTTTTTTGATAGTAAACCCCCCCCCCCCCCCCCCCCCTCCCCATTCTTGCTTGCTAGAAAACGTACGTACATGATTTATAATTCAACATACGATTATTTGGGGAGACAGGTCTGGGACAGGTCTGGACTGCAGGCAGGACAGTCAGGGATGTTTTAAATGCAGTGAAAACTTGTTAACCTTGTCCTTGATGTATGAATATCTCTTATTAATGTCATGGGCTGAAGATGAAACCCCTGAATTCCTTTACATTTTAAAATTGGCTTCAACTATTTTTTTTCTTTCTTTCTTTATTATTTTCTTTGTTACAAAGTTGGGAACTTGGACCCATCCTTTCTCATAAATCATTTATTCGTGTATTAATACTTCTTTTACACACCATCACAACGCCATCTTCTGTTACCTATTTACTTCTTTAGCTTAACTTAGTTCTTAATCTTAGTTTAACTTCCAACAGTTTATATTTATCCAAGTCATACTTTTGGCCTCATGGTGTTCCTTTTAGATGAAAAATCAACTTAAAGTTTTAAAATACATTTATTGTTTGGTTTCTAAAATTGATCTTACTTAGATTTTTTAATTTGGTGTTAAAAGTTCAAAAATGAGGGGATGTGGGCTTACTTTGGGATGTGTGTTACTGCATAGTGTGTTGGTCCCCCTTTTGCTGACAAAACAGCCCTGACCCGTCGAGGCCTGTTGGATCGGACCACACGGGCTAGCCTTGCTCTCCATGTGCATCAGTGAGCCTTGGCCGCCCATGACCCTGTCGCTGGTTTACCACTGTTCTTTCCTTGGACCACTTTTGATAGATACTGACCACTGCAGACCGGGAACACCCCACAAGAGCTGCAGTTTTGGAGATGCTCTGACCCAGTCGTCTAGCCATTACAATTTGGCCCTCGTCAAACTCGCTCAAATCCTCACGCTCGCCCATTTTTCCTGCTTCTAACATCAACTTTGAGGACAAAATGTTCACTTGCTGCCTAATATATCCCACCTACTAACAGGTGCTGTGATGAAGAGATAATCAGTGTTATTCACTTCACCTGTCAGTGGTCATTATGTTATGTCTGGTCGGTGTATTGTATGATGTATCTTTAAATCCACATGATTTTTAATACAACAATAAAATATAAAACTGCAGGTGATGTAAAAATGGAAAACCAACCATAAGTGAAAATTGTATTCACACAAATAATCCACATTTCCACATTTATATTGTATCTGAACTAAAAAAGCCCATCATTTTTAAACCTCCTGACATGAATGATTTTATGAGACAAGAACGTGGTATTTTGCATGAAAAGAAACATCAGCGAGATCAGATCTCAGTCCATTTCTCTTTTCTCTCCGCTCAAGCAGTTCTCTACCTCACAGCGAGGTTGGATGTGAAACAGAACAGGTAGACCTTTGAGCTGCCTCACTGTTTGCTCTTAATAGGGCAGAACTTTGGCACTGCTTTTCGTGCGGTATTGTATAGCACCCGCTGCAGCCGAGGTGCATACTTCTCCTGCCTCTGTTACAAAGACGCTCAGACACACATACCTACATATGAGCTTTCACGTGGTAGCCTATAGTTTCTAGCCAGCGCCCCAGCAAAAGCAGTAAAGATTTATGGAGCACCTTGGTCCATGGTCTGTTAACTGATTCCAGGTTCGTGTCAGACACACTCTGAGCTCTTACAGAACCATGTAGGGGTTTGCAAACTACACACCATTTAATTTAAAACAATGCCCTGCCTGTGCTCTCCTCACCTTACCGAGTTCTAACCTCTACATAAAATCTGCTGCAAAAAAAAAAAAAAAAGAAAAGAAAACAATGAAACTGTAGAGTTTTAACCCAGATTTACAGCATTCAGCAGTCGCTTTTATCTAGACACCCTACAATTGTGACTGAAGGTAATAGTTAAGACACTTGCTCAGGAGCCCAACAGTAGACCTTGGTAGTACACAGTATACACAGATGAGCCAAAACTTTAGGACCACCCACCCAATATGCTGTCCAAACAGGTCATGTGTTATCTGGTATCAGGATATTACAATCAGCTCCTTTAACTTCTTTATGTTGTGGGACGGATCATCATACAGTGCATCCTGGTGCGCGCTGTTCCACATGTGCCCGGTCATCCACATGATCTTGAACAGGATTTTTTTGGACCATTTGGACCATCTGTTATTGTTTTGATGTCTATTTCCAGTCATGCTTGCACATTGAAGGTCCTCTTGACAGGGGACAGGAGTTAGAATGGGCACTCTGACTGGTCTTCGCGGCCCATACACAGGAGGGTTTGATGCACTGTGTATTGTGTGGTATTAAAATAATCTGCAATCTAAGCCACACTAGCCCTTCTGTTAGTTCATACACTATGCCATTGCCTTCTTGCCCTTTGGCACCAATGAATACTTGCTCAGCAGCCTGTCAGTGGTTTGTGGCTTGCCCCTTTTTAGAGCATTGGTGGACTCACCATGGCTGCTTGTGAGCTTTTTCAGAGACACTAAAACCCAGTCATCTGGCCATAATGATACAAACCTTGATGGTCAGTCAGGTCTCTGATACAGCCTATATATGCTGTATTCAATGCCATCAGCCCAACATTAACTGTAGCATGAACAATTTTGATGAAGTAGACATTGTTATGCAGATTTTTGGCTGGTCGTCCTAATAATTTGTTTATTTTTACTTTATTTTGATGAGCGACCTCCATCAGAAAAGGTATATAAAATCACACCTGTAAATAGTTTATAAGAACTGCACGTTAAAGAAACCAATTTTTACATCCACACAGCCTAACATAACAGTCACAAGAGGGGGTGAATATGTTTTGGCCAGCTGTGGATGGAAAATAAAACATACCGCGAAGTTTCCATGAGAGGAGCAGAGCTTTGTTCTTCATGTCAGAATTAACAAAAGTTTGGTTATATTTTTGTCCCTCGCTTTGAGCGTTGCATATGGATCACATTAATAGCATAAACTGGCCCACTTTGTCCATGCAATCCTTCTCTGCTTCCTGTATTTATCCTCTATACGTTAGTTGATTGGATATCTTGACAGATATCCCAAAGCTAGAAGATTACAAAAAAGGAAAACATTGGATGTTGTTTCCAACCAGAGTTTGAAAGATCAGCCAAAGCCTTTATTATGATAAAAGTGGTTTTCAGAGGGTCACAGACCACATTCAAAAATCTCTATTTATATTTTCACTGGAGACTTTTTATCTTGACTTGAATTACTGGCATGTCTACTGTAGGTTATATTCATTTTACTTACAGGTCAGTCCCTGGTGCAAACAGCGCCCTTTAGTGGCAGACAAACTCTTTTTTTCTCAACATCTACTTAAGCGCCACTTTCTCTTCCAATTTATCTCAACACTGAAAATCTACAAGCTGATTTGTGTACTCCAGTATGGGGGTTTAATTCTGTCGCACCACATATCGTATAAAATTAGACATGTTGGTTTTAGTGTTTTGTAAAGGATCTAATTTTTTATTTCTTTATGCATTTTCTCACCTCTTTTTCCCGATTTTAGCATAGTCAATTAGTCTTCCGCTACTTGGGATCCCGATTGCATCAAAAGAGGGTATATTTGCCTGCCCCACACCCCCATGACACATGTGCAGTCACTTGATCCCTTCTTATTTGCCCGTACCTCGGTGGATTTGCACACAAGGCCACTTATGTGCTTGCTGGATGGCGCCCAGCCGACCGGTAGCAGAGCTGAGATTCAAACTTGGGAGTTCAGAATCCCTGCGCTAGTGTGCTAGCGGAATATCCCATGAATCTTGTTTTTGTTTATTTCTTTTAGAAATACATTTGCTTGTAAACTGATCTACTGTAATAATAGCCTATAATTCAATTATTTCTAGAATCATAGGTATATTTAATACAGATGGGTAAAAAAAAACATTAAAATGTCCCAAAAACCCCTATAAACAAAAGTAACTAAAGCATGTTTCTACTGATATTTATTTTAAGTTGGTCTGAGTGTTAAAAACTTTAAGGACTTTTGCATGGCTCCTCGTTCTCCACGGCTATGCATACGTGGTAAATAATTCATTTATTAAGTCGCAATTACAAATTCTACAAATATTTTTAGACAGAATTGAGTTGACCTTCCAATAGTAAACAATGGCTGTAGAATCTACAGCTATGTGCCTAAAATGCCCATAACTATTTAAAAGTAATACAAAGGGGTTGAAACTTGCCTGGAATAGGTTGTAGGTTTAAGTGCAGCCAACCATAATTGCATAGTGACGTGGCATGATGCACAGTTTGGAGGATGATTAGTGAGGCAAAAATTGCCACAATACATGCTGTGTTCTTAAAAACACAGTGAGCACTGCTTGTCCTTGTGTTTACCTTTATTATGACTTTTACTACTGTGTATTAATAACGTCATTTATTTGGCTGTGCGTGTCAGTTATGGTCACTGAGCTCTGACTCACATGCTTTTCTTCAGATTTTTATTTGTGTATCTAATGTGGTGCAGATAAATCACGACAGCTCATAAACTAACACCTTACTGCAGTAGTTGCCCCGCCTTGTGTTCTTTAAGCTAAATTGTTTGACTTGCAGTGTTAAAAAAATGTTGAACTGGTTTTCCAGTAAACAGCCCTTTATCCTGCGCTGGTCTGGCCCATGCATCAGTTTTGTCAGTTAAAAGACTTGACCTGTTAGGGATCACGAATTCTGTAGTTTTAGTAGCTTAAAACGAAACCCAGCTGGAACAGCAGTGAAACACGGACACTGAGACTAAAGCGAGAAATCTGCCAGACTCATCTGCTCTTAGATCACATCCCATCTTTCTGTGCTGGATTCCTTTTCAGCTCTGCTGTGTATTTAATACATGTTGGTTGGTTGTTCATATTGTTTACACAGTGTTTTTGCCAACACAGATCTCCAGTTCGTGTATTTTAGTCATTTCTAATGTGTTAAGCATCAATCACACCAGATTTCTAGGAGGGTTAACCAAATATCTGGCAGTTACTGACCCATAAATGTACAAAACATGTATGGGAATATGTGTACATTAATTCCTTTATTAAAGAAGGTTTGTTATTATTTGTGAACATGTGCGTTTGGAAGCATTAATAAAAAAAAATTAACAGTCCATTAATCTAACTGAGAAGGCCGCTCAGGTGTCGCAGAGGTAAAACACACTAGCACACCAGAGCTGACATTTCAAACTCATTGGTTGAAATCTCAGCTCTGCCATCCTGCTGGGCTAGGCGGCTTCATGAACAACGATTGTATTGTTGTTCATAGGATAGGATAAGCTGGATAGGGACTCCTCATAACTGAGCAAATTACGACCAGTGGAGAGGAAGCGTAACACAATTGGGTAAAAATTAGACGCGCTAAAAAATCTTTCATGCTCCATTTGCGATGTCATTTTCTCGTAGATTTTTAAGTAGACAAACTTCTCAACACATCCAACACAGTTGTTATCTAAAGTGCTGCAGAAATGCTGAAATAAACCAGAACATGTACTATATTGGCTCTGTCCCAAACCACAAATTCAAAAAGTAAAACGTAGTATGGCAAATTAGTGCACCACCAACGGTGTTGCTAATCTGACATACTAAGCAGCCAAAGCATGCTAGCTCACTGCCTGAAAACTAGCTCAAATTTAGAAGTAAAGTTAATAAACATTAGACAGTAACCAAACATGTACAATTATATACTTTAATAACAAAAACTTTTCTCTAGGTAATGTTATCTACCTAACACTCACTAATTATTTATCTATTCCATTTTAATATTTATATTTCATTTAATATTTATATAAAATTGTTAACCAAATACAAAAATAGCCATTAGTATGTTCAATACTGCCATGGCTAATTTAGTTTTTATTAGCATAAGGCATTAATTAGCATGCAGATTATTTGTTTGTATTAAAGCAAATAATAATAATAATAAAATAACAATAAATTAACTAATCAATTACAAATCTATGAAAATGAAAATTTGGGTGTAATGAATCAAACCTCCTAGTGCTCCTGGAGCTCATGTTTGTGCCACGCCCCTCTCTCCAGGAGCGCATGTTGGAGGCGGTCTTGTTTTTGGTTCCTTTACAAGGATACAAGGATTGGTCAATGAAGCTAATGATCCAGCTTGTTACATGTAATGCACATGGCATTTAAGGGAGCAGCTGTGGATCCTTTGGTGGAGACTATTTTAGTTTGGGTTGGTTTGTCAGGTTTAGCTCTAGATCATGTCTTTGTTCATGTCCTTGTTAATGTCCTTGTTCATGCTCCCGCTAAGAAGTCTTGTTTAGTCTTGTTCATGTTTAGCTTTAGCATTGTTAGCTTTGGGTTTAGGTTTGGTTAGGTTCATTGTTCATGTATGTTTAGATTAGCATTAGCATTTAGCTTTGGGCATTTGTTAGTGTGTCTTGTCTTGTGTAAATCCTTATCTTGTATTTTGTTGTTATTAAAAATTTTGTAATTATTTCTGTGAGTGTGTCTGCCCCTCATGTCATGCCTAGCCCATCGTTACATTGGGCCTTTGATCAAGGCCCTTAACCCTCAATTTGGACATAATTGCAGGTCACTTTGGATAAAAGCAACCCCTTGTAATGGTTCTGTGGCGTTTGTGGGACTTACCACTCTTCCCCGACGTCACAGGCCTTACAGAGCAGTATTGAGCTAGGCCTTTAATAAGAGGCCAGCTCGTTAGGGTGGACGACCTGCAGCTGCGGCTCCCTTATTTAAGGGTACGCCGCCTGGCTGCAGGTGTCGCACCTTTTGTCTTGTTTGCTCCTTTTGTTTTGGGCACTGCGGTGTCCGTGGGGACTGCTGACGGCTCCCCCACGCTTCTTTTGTAGTTTTAGAGGTACCCCCGGTGGCATTAGGCCATCAGGGTGTGTAGACTGCAAGGTTGAGGTAATTAGCTTTTCTTTTACCTTCTTAGAAGTAGCGTGGTGCGATGTCGTGCAGTCCTCGTACTGTGTTTATTTTACCCGTTAGCATTTAGCATTAGCGGGTGAAGCCAGCCCCGTGACACGGCGCTGGTCCTCTCCCCGCTAATGTTTACCTAGCTAACCTAGCTGTGGTATTCGGCAGCCGGTGGGTGGCGTCTCGGTAAGACACTCGGTTGGTCTGCCAGCACCCCCGGTTCGAATCCGCACTAGGAGCTTGGGTAACTGTTTTGTTAACCGGTTTTCTTTACTCTGTTTTGTGTGCTTTAACAGATTGGCTCTAGCTGCGGCTGATGAAGGAGCCGTCTGTTACCCCGAACTGCGCCTGAGGCGATTTCGGGGCTTTGTAGCGTAAAACAAGTATTCTGGGATTCAGCAACCGCTGGGTGGCGACACCGCTAAGTGCGTGGCTGTCCTGCCAGCCGCCCCGGTTCGAATCCGCACCCTTTTGTGTGCTTTAACAGATTGGCTCTAGCTGCGGCTGATAACGGAGCCGTCTGTTACCTCGAACTGCGCCTGAGGCGATTTCGAGGCTTTGTAGCCGAAAATAATTGTAGCGCCTTAAGCGCATGAAGTCATCTGCTTTCCCCCGCGGCAGCAGCGCGCTGGTTACGCGCCCGGCTCTCACCCGAGCGGCCGGGGTTCGCGCCCAGCGTCTTTTAGTTTTCTTCTTTTCTTTTTGTTGCTGCCTGCATTCCCCAGCTAAAGTCCATCGGGGTTCCTTATGTTTGTTTTTGAGTTCTGTTATGTGTGTGATGTTCTGTGTTTTCTGTTAATAAATAAACTTTTATTTATTTAAACCTCCGCATTTGAGTCCTTTCTCTCCCACGTGACACCCCTTAATGCCATTAATGTAAATATGTGGTAGAGATATAATTGGTGCCAGTTTAATTCTTGCCTCCTATCACTGTCTTTGAGTTTACTGTGTGTTCACTGTTGAACTAGATTAGGTTTCCTAAGAAAGTGTAATTGTAATTGGTATTACATACATTACTGTACTGATTCCAGACACTTTGTCTCATGTACACAAGGGTAAAGATGATGCAGTTAAACAGTCTTGGTTGCTGAGGTTAATGTCTAAAGTCCAATTTTAAATAAAGAGCTGTATGGAAAGCTGGTGTTCACAGTAGAATAATTGTTGGTTAATCCTAACCCTACATCTCTGATTCCTGGGGTACGGCAAATCAGTCAGTATACGGCTCAGCAGTCTTGTACATCACCCTATCACATCTGAAACTCAGAACCATGGTTTTTTGAAGACTCTTTGTGTTATTGTGTGCAAAAAAATAAAAATATCCAAATAATTCTCAGGGGTAGAGAACTATTGGACCTAGTGAACCCTACACAATTGACCCAAATTAGTACTTTTTAAAATGTAACTTTACTACAATTGAGAACTTTGTTAAAATCCCCCAGTCCCAACTTGCTCACATCTATAACAGAGACGAGCTGCAGGTCTCAGATGTGACCACGTCTATAAAACGAAAATTTGCAACTCATAAACTCACTAAGGAAATAATAATTTATTAGCCTTTTTAAGCTGGTGCATTCCAACAGTCTGCTGTAGCTTCCACCCTTTGTTATATCAATATGCCTTCTATTATGTTCTATTAACTGCTGTTTTTTATTAAAAATAATTCCAGATCCTGTCAGTGTTGATAAAAGAGAACGTTTAGTAGCAAAGCGAGAAGCCCAGATATGATGCAGTTATCCGTGGAGTCCAAGTATCGTGCAATTATCCTTTAATGCGTGAGCCTCAGCGCTGAGGCGGCGTACACACCCAGGTGGTCCACAGTGGATAACTGCATTACTGCTACAAACCTCTGGGTTATGTGGCCATGCTTGATTGGCATGATTGGCATTTGGCAGCCTAGAACGTAGAGCAAAATCATGCTCCACCATGGGGCATGAATAAAGCACTGGAATGTGTGTGTGGGAAAAGGGGAGAAGCTGAAGAGGCAAAGATCTGAGCCTTTAATCCAGCAATATTGTTAGAGGAAATTTATAATCTTGTCTGGTAGATGTGCACGAGTTTGGAGAGAGCTGCACGAACCATTGTTGTTCTTTTTTATTATTATTATTGTTTTTGTTTTTTTCTGTATCAAGCCTATCATTTTACATTAATAATAGATTCTTTATAATAGAAAAAAATAATACTATAACATAACCAAACTAAAAATGTACCCAACACACATCGACTTTCCATTAGCATTACTTAACATTTTGAATAGGTTTAAAATACATGCTTTTTAAATACATATAAAATGAAAAAAAAAAAACGAATAGGTGGCTGCTCAGGTGGCACAGCGGTGAAACACCATAGCACACCAGAGGACATCATATCCAATCTCAGCTCTGCCATCCGGCTGGGCTGGGCGGCTACATTAAAAACGTTTAGCTGTTGTTCATCCAAGGAGGGAGCCGGATAGGGACCTCATAACTGCTGCAATTACGACCTCTGCTGGTGGATTGATGGTGTCTGCGCAGGGTTGGGGAATAATGCTGATCAGGGTGTGGCTCTCTGTACACAAAGCTGATCTGCATATGAACTCGCCTCGTGCAGGTGAAAAGATGCAGTCGGCTAATAATAGGTGAGAACATACAAAAGTGAACACAAATCAATGTCATTTTAAAAGAGAGAGTTTATGCTTTAAAGATCAGATCAGATCAGATAACACGTTTAATATTCTAACAAATTTGGATAAATAATAACAATAATAAAAATATCTAGTTATAGTTTGTTTTGCCAGCGGTAATAGCAATATTAATTCTAACCCTGATATACACTGTGGGATTGTACAGCACGTATTGTGTTACCCATAATAACCCTGAAATGAACTCGTTTAGATAAACATCTACAGCAGTGTCCCTATAAGCTCAGTGTCATCCATTCTGACTTCTGTATTTCTGTTTTCTATTGTTGTCGTCCATCTGTGGGGGGGGGGTCCTGTCTACACCAGACATCTCCCATCACAACAGTAATTGATTCTTTTCTCGAGAAGGGCTAAACTGATTTAGCTGGCAGATTGCATGAACAGAATGGGTGTCCCACACACAAAGCACAGCACACCCAAATGGAAATGATGTGCTGGAAGAGATTAGTTTGGCTTCTTTCAGAAAGATCCCTGTTGGACTGACAGGAGCAGCTGCTTTTACACATCGCTTCCAGCAATGGCTCCAGGCCCGAAAAAGAACAAATATGTCTACTACGTCTGCTCAAAAAGCCTCGTTTTAAAGCACCTCTAAACATAATTAGACAAATTTAAGATGGATAGTTCATTATAATACTACAGATTATACATTTAATTATAAAAAAGGTATATAATGCTGTAAAACCACAGTACAATATCTGTTGTCACATTAATTTCATCACCAGTATTAGAATGATCTGCAATTTGAGCCACAGAGGTTGTTCTGTTGGTCTGTACCAGAAGCCATAGCCATATGGCATCAATGAGTCTTGGTCGCCCAACAACCTGTCGGACGTTTGTGTTTTGTCTTTCTTCGGACCACCCTCACCCCTTGCTGTATCAGAGATACTTTAACCCAGTCGTTTGACCATATCATTTTGCCCCACATCAAAGCTGGTCATTGTGACCAAATAGCTAGACTTTTTTTTTCTGTCATTTCTTCAAATAACAGCAGGGGCGGCACGGTGGCTCAGTGGGTAGAACTGTCGCCTCACAGCAAGAAGGTCCTGGGTTCGATTCCCAGGTGGAGCAGTCCGGGTCCTTTCTGAGTGGAGTTTGCATGTTCTCTCCTTGTCTGTGTGGGTTTCCTCC
Organism: Trichomycterus rosablanca; assembly: GCF_030014385.1. Lineage (NCBI taxonomy): Eukaryota > Metazoa > Chordata > Actinopteri > Siluriformes > Trichomycteridae > Trichomycterus > Trichomycterus rosablanca. The sequence goes on from NC_086007.1 coordinate 4,106,549, forward strand.
GGGAGCTCCGGTTTCCTCCCACAGTACAAAATCGTGCAAGTGAGGTGAACTGGAGACACTAAATTGTCCATGACTGTGTTTGACATTAAACTTGAACTGATGAATCTTGTGTAAGCAGTAACTACTGTTTCTGTCATGAATGTAACCAAAGTCTGTAAAACATGACGTCAAAATCCTAGTAAATAAATAAATAACAAATAAGAGCAATAAACCTGTAGGGAAAGAAATGTACGTTTGTACTTTCTAGACAAAGTGTGTGTTCCAGCTGTTTATTGGTTTATAGTACTTCTGTAACTTGATCTGGATCTGGTCTACTAAATAGTGCTGCAGTGTGAAGTGTTGGTGAAACACAGCTCCAGGGACCCAGGTTTGATCTCATTTTCCTATATGGAGTTGCATATTTCCCTTGTGTCTACATTCTCTGTGTACACTGGTTTCCTCTATTATCCAAATAACATACTTGTACGGTGTGAGTGTGTGATGCCCTGTCAAAAATTGGCAGTCTGTTTAAATTATGTTCCAATTTACCACCCCTACAGAAGATCCTACAGGACCAACATTAAACCGAAAGCGGATAATCTTAGTGTACAAGCCAACGTGAGGGCAGAGATGTAGAGATGATGTAAGTCAGTCAGTTATTGAGGTACCAGGTTAAAGCTTCAATAATAATGACCGATATTTTGTGTTGAATGCAGGATGGCATTTTTAGAGGGTTAAAATGAAGCTGTCCAGTAATCACTCACCATCTAAATAACTTCTTTAGTTTCTTGTTCAAATGTTAAGATGTCGACATGGCTTTATTTGTATGACTGCTTGAAAAATGTGTGGAACATCTATACAGACGTTTAGGTTCTCATTTTCATTTTCTTGCTCATACAGTCTGACACTTTCAGTCCAGGCTGTTTTTTTTTCCAAATAGAAGCAGAAAGTGTTGTTTTGAATACCAAGCTGTTCCAATAATATTTCACTTTATAATTTTATGACACTTTTAATGAGCTAATTGGCGAGCGTTTTGAACATATGTGTGTGGCAAACCTATAAACACCTTCAGATTTCTGTCTCCGTTTCAGTTTCTCGCTCATGTAGTCTGACACCTTCGAATCACACTGTTGGACCACCACAAAGTTTATTCCTCCATGGAAGAAAATACAGTTATTTATGGATACCGTGCTCATTTAGTCCAAAATATTCATGTTTTAAATATGCACTGTATTTTATTTGGTTAGGAAAACCCAAGCAAGCGTCTTGTTTCTATGGGAATACATAATTTAATATTTAAGATTTTATTTTATGGTGTCAATTGAACCTTTCTATCACAAAACCATCACAAAACCATCAGAATGAATAAAAATCAGTAGAAAACGTTGGAACAACGATAACAACTTGATTCCTTCTTCACTACTATTAGAAATAAATAATGATGATCTGAGCTCTTATCCAGGAATCTGTGGTTTATTGAAGGTTTTGGACATCTTTGTCTATTTAGGATGGAAGGGTTTGTACATTTGGAAGCTTCAGACAAAAAAAGACTTGCTTTGTTTTGTTGTGTGTTAATCTGCCAGGAGTAAATCAGTCCAGCCAAAAAGTGCAGTTAAAGTCACCAGTTTGCCAACATTTAAAGATGCCTGACATGTCGGTCTTTGGTTCTCATTTCTGCTCTTTTTTAGTAATGAAAGTTAACATTTAAAACTAATATACCTTTCATTATTCATTCATTCATTCATTTTCTTATCCGCTTATCCAATTAGGGTCGCAGGGGGGTGCTGGAGCCTATCCCAGCCTTTTAATGGGTGCTGGACACCAGTCCATCACAGGCCTTTTATTATTGTTTTTTTTATTTTTTTTATTTATGCTTTTTCTCACGTTTTTCTTAGTTTTCTTTAGTGTAGTCAATCTGTCTTCCGCTGCTGGGGTTCCCTGATTGCATTTGAGGAAGGTATATTGTTGCTCACGCCTCCTCCGACCCATGCACAGTCCTAGCGGACCCCTTCTTTTGCCTCTATCTGCTAATTAGGGTCCCTACACACCAACTTATCCCACCCAGCAGACACGGTGGTCAATTATTGTCTGCTGCAGGTACTGACCAGTGGCGGAACCGAGATTCGAACCGAGGAGTTCAGAATCTCTGTGCTGGTGTGCCAGCGGAATACCCGCTGTGCCACCTGGGCGCCACATTATTGTTTTTTGTGGATTTTCTGAAGCTATGACAATGTCAGTTCAGAAATATACAAACAGCACACCTAATATTTGATAATAATGTTTCATATCAAAGTATTACAAAAATAAGCAGCCTAATCTTATTTATGTTGGTAAGGTTTAGACCAAGCCTGCAAGAAAACAACATTGACTTTCAGACATTTCGTCTGAATGAATGAATTTCACTGCTTTAAACAACCAGAGGAGCTCTTTTATCCTTCAGACGGTCGAGGATGTGCTCCGGGTGACTCTCCGGAGAATCCTCAAAGCAAAGGAAGTGTCCTCTGCCAAGCACAACAGCTCAGTGAAATGTAAATCGCATATAGGACACAGTAACAGAGGTAGAGGAAGTTGCATGTCTGCATGATCAGGGGTCTTACACTCTCATTAAAACACAGATAGCCGGTGTACACAGCGGTCTTCCCTCTGAGAAGCATAAAATAAAAGAATGTGACCTGGACCTGGGGAAGCTTAAGAACCAGTAGCAATCCTAGAACTATAAAAATGATGTTGCTGGTGGCCAAGGTAACTTTACAGGCACCATAACTAGAAAAATGAAGACGAATATATTAAAAACAAACCAGATTTGCTTTGTTTACACTTCCAGTCAACACAAGCTATCAAGTAAGCTGTTATGTGGAGAAGAAGTAGACAAAGCTGAGGACCATGAGCAATGTATCTTGATTCAACCCTTGACGATACAGCAGAAATTAGAATATGTCACTGATTTCTCACTCCGTTTTGACCATACTGTTAACATTATGGTTTTATTTACATTCATATTAAGATTCTTAAAATGAATACACATGAAAAACAGCCAACTAGTCAACTAACTTTTGCACTGATAGAGAGATAGAAGTGACAGAGACAAAAAAAAACACAGAGAATATCACCACAGAGCAGGTATTATTTAGGTGGTAGATCATTCTCAGCACTGCAGTGACACTGGCTTGGTGGTGTTGTGTTAGTGTGTGTTGTGCTGGTATGAGTGGATAAGACACAGCAGCGCTGCTGGAGTTTGGATGTGAACACCTCACTGTCACTGCTGGACTGCTGGAATAGTCCACCAACCAAATATATCCAGCCAACGGCGCCCCGTGGGCAGCGTCCTGTGACCACTGATGAAGGTCTAGAAGATGACCAACTCAAACAGCAGCAATAGATGAGCGATCGTCTCTGACGTTACATCTACAAGGTGGACCAACTAGGTAGGAGTGTCTAATAGAGTGGACAGTGAGTGGACACGGTATTTAAAAAACTCCAGCAGCGCTGCTGTGTCTGATCCACTCATACCAGCACAACACACACTAACACACCACCACCATGTCAGTGTCACTGCAGTGCTGAGAATGATCCGCCACCCAAATAATACCTGCTCTGTGGTGGTCCTGACCATTGAAGAACAGGCTGAAAAATGGTTAAAAATTTATGTAGAGAAACAGATGGACTACAGTCAGTAATTGTAGAACTACAAAGAGCTTCTATATGGTAAGTGGAGCTGATAAAATGGACAGTAAGTGTAAAAACAAGGAGGTGGTTTTAATGTTATGGCTGATCAGTGTATGCTGCATGTATAGTTTTACCTTGCAGATTTTGTGTTGTCCAAAAATTTACTGTAAATGTAAGAATATATAAGTAAACATTGACTTTGATTTCTCTGGTAATTACTAAGGTATTACAGATGTGTTACAGATACTGAAGTGAATATTTCTCAGTTTCAGAAGTGATAAACCGTTGAATAAACATGACGGCCGCCTGAGATGTTATCATGTATATATGCAGTGATAATTATGAAATAAGTAGGGTGTTAAATTTACACTTTGTCTCATCAGCATGTACTTTAGCATGCTAATGTGCGACGGGCCGGGGGGTTTAAAATTCCTACCACTGCAAGGTCAAGGTATTAATGTAGAAAAGCAGATGGCTGGAAGGCTTCCATACAGATGTGAGTCTGTGTGACCTGCATTCCTATTTCAAAGATGACAAAAGCTCTTTCTAGCACAAGAGGCTCGTCTACCGTTCCAGCAGGCCGCTGTAAAATACGCTGAAGCCCCTGTTAGCCTTTGAGATGCTCAGCAGTGATAGCATTGTTAAAAACACCAGTCTGCTTTTGGCTTTTCTTTGTCCATGTGATAAGCAGCAAACATCCATTTTTAATGGTGATTTTGGAGCAGGGACGTCTGTACTGAAATGTGTTTGAAGGTGTTCCTTTATTGGAGGAGTTCATGCTGGACAGTTCATTGTCATTTGTACTCAAGGGATAGACTTGTTTATTGGTCATTTATTGACTGTTGAAGTCCAGTGTTACATGTGTTTATTTTTATTTGTGTATGTATTTATTTATTACCTGTATGTATGTATTGATTGTCCAAAGATGTTATTGTTTTAGTGGGTAAGCTGAAATATGTAACAAAAAATCCATAGTACAGGACATCTGTATATGTATATATAATAAATAAAGGTGATCTAATTGTTTATTTTTGGTCCACCTCAGTTTTTAGACTAAATTAAAGACTTCCTTTTCATTTCTTTTCAGTTCTTTATGTGTTTCAACTGGCGCAGCTGGTTCAGACGAGGGTACAAAGGTCGGACTGTTGGAGGAACGTATTAAGCTGAACGAGGTGATGTACACGTGGTCAGGGCTGTGATTTACACAACGGCTACCCAGGTGCTGTTGTTAAAGTGGTGCTGAGTGATGGACGGCTCAGTCCTGAAGCTGGTTTTAAAATTTATAACAGCTCATGAACAGACGCGGGTGCATGCACATGAGCATGAGGTTTGGGCCTTTGTGTGTCTGAATTCTGTCCTTTTAAAAAAACAGAAATGGTAGTAATGATGGGTATTTTATAACAAGTGTTAGTATAGTAGGTTCTAACAGAAAGAGAGAAATAAACCTTTTAATTGCAATTATGAAAGTGTAAAGAGAATTACAAAGACAAACAAGGCAAATTAATAAATAAAACAATTTACTTTCTGACTTTGTTTGTCCTCAGTCATTTTAAAATAAAGGATGAACCTGTTAAATACTGTTAAATAAAAATAACTTAGATATAAAAACTGAAAATACAAAATAATAGCATTACAATAAGTGTAGAGCAATTAATAATGAGTAACTCAACATCCCCCAAACTCAGAATCTTTGAAACTTAACATCCTTCATCGAGAAATTTGTACCCTTTAACTCAACGTTTCCCTTAAACTCAACGTTCCCCTTAAACTTAACGTGTGTTCGACTGCTGCTGTGTTCAGCGCTCGGCTTGAGCAGCGCAGTAAAACGTCATGCAAATATGAGGTGAATCTGCATTTGTGTGGAATAACCATCAAATTCACTCTGAAAGCTCCATATGTATCTGTGTTTATCTGGATTTTTCTCCTGTTTCACTTTTAAACTTGTGTTACAGCTCGGGGTGCTAAGAAATTGTGAGAATCAGAATCAGCTTTTCTGAGCATTTCTAAAACGATTATGGTTAAAAAAAAATTTCACTTAATGTATTAAAAGAACAACATAGAAACACTAAACCTCTCTTAATTATAACTGCTTATTTGTTTTCTTCACTAATAACAAAGCATAGAAAAACAATAAAGTAAAGGTAAAGTGCAGGTTTTATTGTATTTTTGATTGATTTTTAACTGTATTTAATTGTATTTCAGTGTTTTTTTTAATATTATATTTGTGTTATTTTCAGTGTATAAGTGTAAAAAACAAAACCATTATTTTACATTAACCTAAAATATATGCAGTTCCATGGGCATTAACAGGCCTCCCAAACATCCTTATGGAAAAAAATACCTTAAAACTCAACACCTTTTAAACTCAATGCCAGTCCCAGAACCAGCTGACGTTGAGTTTCAAGGTACCACTGTAAAGCTAAAATTAAATAAATAGTACTACATTAAAACCTGAATGGAAATGAGTCATAAAGTAATGTATGTATAAAAGCAATTCATATGATACATTGATATAATACAAAAGGAGCTATATATATACTGTATATATATATAACATAAAAATAGGAACTAATCTAGAAATAAAGTTAAAATTAATTAAGAAACCGCAAATTTAGTTTAAAAGAAAACAAAATAAATTCTACCTTAATAGCTAATTAGGAGATAAAAGAAATAACACAAAAAATGACACAAACTAAAATAATTATGATTCAGATAATTTTGATCACCTCTTTTAATAACCGTAGTTTGGCTTTTTTCTTGCTGTTTAGTATGTAAACACACAAAATCTTACTAAACATGTATCAGCGCACTCATTTCACTAAAGGAAGTGTGTTGCTAAATTGAAACATTACTCTTTTTAAATCTAATAAACCATGACACAGTGAGATGGTAGTGCTTTATTTTTACATAAAACCAATTACTGAGAATTTCACAATGTTTCTGAAATTTAATAGCACCTGAGACTCGAGGTTTCAGTGCAATTCTGAGAGCTTTTCTACCTCTAATGTTGTTTAAATTCCATTACAGCACCCGCAGCACACCACTAACAATAAACACAGGAGCTGATGAGCAGGAGAGAATCGCTCCAACACTTATAATTAAAGCAACGTTTGGCTTTCCAGGCGAGATGTTACACTGTACAGAGTAAATTATACTGTAGGTGAAGCTGAAGTCTGAATGTGGGAGGATGGGGCGCGGATCGCAGATGTTCCCGTGTTCCTGACATTTCTTGTTAAGAGTAATCCTCCAGAGGCCAACAGGACAGGAAAGAGAATATTTTATCATTTATTTGCATCTGAGGGAAGAAATAGGAACGTTTATTAAGCTGAAGGTTAAATCCCCCCCTGATGGATGAGTCTGTGTGACAGGTTACTGCTAAAGTTTGGGAACAAGCTGATTTTTGGATCACACTTCATTTAATATTCGTAAGTGGTCAAATGTTAAAGCATGATTAATTACTCATGAGGAGTGTTTCTGCTGCTTCGAGACCCAAACTTGGGTTTTACAGCTCTGTGAAAAAGTATTTGCCCCCCTCTCAAGTTGTTTTATTTTTGCATATACACTAATCAGCCATAACATTAAAACCACCTCCTTGTTTCTACACTCAGTGTACATTTTATCAGCTTCACTTACCATATAGAAGCACTTTGTAGTTCTACAATTACTGACTGTAGTCTATCTGTTTCTCTACATGCTTTGTTAGTCCCCTTTCATGCTGTTCTGGATCATTCTCAGCACTGCAGTGACACTGACATGGTGGTGGTGTGTTAGTGTGTGTTGTGCTGGTATGAGTGGATCAGACACAGCAGCGCTGCTGGGGTTTTTAAACACCTCACTGTCACTGCTGGACTGAGAATAGTCCACCAACCAAAAATATCCAGCCAACAGCACCCTGTAGGCAGCGTCCTGTGACCACTGATGAAGGTCTAGAAGATGACCAACTCAAACAGCAGCAATAGATGAGCGATCGTCTCTGACTTTACATCTACAAGGTGGACCAACTAGGTAGGAGTGTCTAATAGAGTGGACAGTGAGTGGACACGGTATTTAAAAAACTCCAGCAGCACTGCTGTGTCTGATCCACTCATACTAGCACAACACACACTAACACACCACCACCATGTCAGTGTCACTGCAGTGTTGAGAATGATCCACCACCTAAATAATACCTACTCTGTGGTGAGTGACAGTGTATTGTCTAAGCAATTGAGGGTTAAGGGCCTTGCTCAAGAGCCAAACAGTGACATCCTGGCAGTGGTGGGGTATGAACCAGCAACCTTTTAATAACTATCCCTCATCAATCACCAGGAGGACAGAAAATAACCCAGATGAACATTTAAAGAACTGCAGGCCTCACTTGTCTCAGTTAGGGTTAATGTGCACGATTCCACAATAAGAAAGAAAAAAACCACAAGGACTTAGCAGATGCTTTTTATCCAAAACGACTTACAGTACTGTGACAGTATATTATCTAAGCAATTGAGGGTTAAGTGCCTTGCTCAAGAGCCCAACAGTGACAACCTGGCAGTGGTGGGGTTTGAACCAGCGACCTTTTTAAATACTAGTCCAGTACCTTAACCACTAGGCTACAACTGCCCTACATGCTGCGTGTAGATGAACTCTGTTCTTCTGGATCTGGAAGCTGAGATGATGTTGTTTGCAGCAGGGTGTGTAACTTCACAGAAAGGCCTCGTATAAATTCCATGTTTTTTACAATCGCGTGCGTGCCCCTGGTTCTCAAATCCATGTGACCCAACCGCAGATAGCAGTCATGAAAAAAGCCAAAATGAACAGTTGGGTTATAATGTGAACCACCCCTGTTTTACTGCTTTTAAAACACCTAAAAACCCTTTATGTTTATTTTCAGGCTCCGTTTAGTTGCCGTTTGATTGTGCAGGTGACTTTAATAGGTTTTATGAATGTATTCCTGCTGAGTGAGCGTTACTCTTGATTTCTACTCACTGTATCCTCCCAACACCGCTACTGTTTTACAAGCCTCGCTGCTCTCACGAACTCCATCCGACCAACCTGCTGCCATAAACAAAATGTTCTGTTTGTTAGCATAGCTACCTCACATTTTTAATAGAGTCGCCAAAATACTTCACTTGTTTTACTTAAAAATCACTAAAATAAGCGGTCAAGTCCAATGTGTTTCAATCAACTTTACAGATTCCAGGTGCAAAAAAACACAGTTGGTTAAGCCGAGGCAACAGTGGCAAGAGAAAACATGCATGAATCTTTTAAATAAGAAACCTTGAGAGTAACCAGACTTTACAGGGACCTCCATCCTTCTTGTGTGGCCTAGAGAACATTTATTTATATTTTATTTAAATTACACTAAGCCACTACCGCTGGGATCAAGGGTCCAAATCCCCAGCGGTGCTATAGGCCGGTCTGTGTGTGTGAGGGGAGGGCATGGCCGAGGCCCTGCGATGGATTGGCGTACTGCCCGGGGTGTTACTGCATCACGCCCAGTGATTCCAGGGAAAACAGACCCAACCTGAAAATTCAATAAAATAAAACACTAAATAGGTAAACAAAAATATCAAATATAACAAAAAATATATAACAAACAAAAAGCCTAATGAAAGTAGAGTTCATCATTCTTCAGTTCTGTAACAGGGCGGGTTGCAAGTTAGGTCAGAGATATTTATCACAGAAGTATTCCACTTAAATTTTTTAAAATTATTTATTTATTTTATTATTATTTTTTGTTAATAAGCAAACAATGGCAGTCCTAAGATTTGAATTTATGGCAGTAATATAAAAACTTTAACCACTGAGGTGTCATTGTTTCTACATTTCATTTGCCAACATCTCTATTCAGTGAAATCATTTTTATATATGAGTATAAAAATAATTTACATGATTGAGCATTTTCAAATACATTTGACATCCCATCCATTCATCCATTTATCCATCCATCCATCCATCCAACCATCCATTCATCCATCCATTCATCCATTCATCCATCAATCCATCCAACCGTCCATCCAACCGTCCATCCATTCATCCATTCATCCATCCATCCATCCATCCATCCAACCATCCATTCATCCATCCATCCATCCATTTATCCATCCATCCATCCATCCAACCATCCATCCAACTATCCATTCATCCATCCATCCATCCATCCATCCAACCATCCATCCAACCATCCATTCATCCATCCATCCATCCATCCAACCATCCATTCATCCATCCATTCATCCATTCATCCATTCATCCATTCATCCATCCATCCATCCAACCATCCATCCAACCATCCATTCATCCATCCATCCATCCATTCATCCATTTATCTATCCATCCATCCATCCATCCAACCATCCATCCAACTATCCATTCATCCATTCATCCATCCATTCATCCATCCATCCATCCATCCAACCATCCATCCAACCATCCATTCATCCATTCATCCATTCATCCATTCATCCATCCAACCATCCATCCAACCATCCATTCATCCATTTATCCATCCATCCATCCATCCATCCATTCATCCATCCATCCGTTCATCCAACAATCCATTCATCCATCCATCCATCCAACCATCCATCCATTCATCCATACATCCAACCATCCATCCAACACACCAACCAAACATTTTCTACTATCCTGACATAATTTTGTTCATTGATTTATCCCTCTACCACACAACAATGCACACTGTCACAATCTCTTCATCCAATTAATTCCTCCATCATAATTACATAATTAAAAACTGTAGAGTAATTAAAGCTCTGTCTGCTGCTACAGACTTGACTGAGTGTTAATATCCTTTGTACTTCAAATGCAAAAATATATAATTAAGGAACTTTTTGTAAATCTTTTGTTTGCTCACTGATTAAATGTAAATTAGAATGCACTGTTAACTATTTTAATTAAACATTATTGTGAGACAATGACTGAACATGCTCAAGATAAAGTCATAGCAACTGATATTTACAAAGGAACATAATTACACAGGATGGAGGCCGAATGTCACTCATAAATAATTAAAACATACTTTGCCAGTTTTGCCTGAGCAAGCATTTTAGAATGAATTCATTCTGTTTAACAAGACAATTCAGTGTTTTACAGGTCATCAGTATTTAAACTGTAGTGGTCACTCTAAAACTCAGTGTTCTGAAACACTGGTTTTTTCTGCTGATGTGTTTTCCCCTATACTGTATGTCTTTGGACTGTCGGAGGAAATTGAAGCACCCAAAGGACACACGCAGACACGAGGAGAACATGCAAACTCTACACAAAAGGACCTTAGCCGCCCAGCCTGGAAATCAAACCCAGGTGTTCTTGCTGTGTACAATTACTATTAATTCATCCATTACTAACTGCAAACAAACAAAATACACCAAAGTTCATGAATGTCCTGGTGGATGAATTACTTCACACATTCAGAATTTAGTGGCTGAATTGACATTTTGACATTCACACACAAGCTGAAAATAATTAAATCCTAAACTTTTGGAAGAACATGTGTTACAGTGTACTGTTTAACTCTGTCTGTGTATTCCGCAGCTATTAAGATGGATGGATGATAGACGGAGGGACGGTGCATTCACACAATGTTCTTTAAAAGTGAAATATTGTCAAATTATAATTCATGAAGTTATGGAAGCTTAATGGCATAAATAAATTATTTATAATGTAAATGTTTAAATGATTAAAAATTAAACATCCCTGTCAGCATCTTTTGCAAGGACACAAAATAAATCCACATTCAGACAACTGTTTGCTTGCATAGTTGCATAGAAAACTTGAGATAATGAAATATTGAATTTCCATGCACTAAACATAAAGAGCTTTTAAAAGTGCTGATATCTTAAATAATTTCATGTTTCACTGTCCAAGACATTTTTATACATAGTTTACATCTGTAGTTTTTTAGTCAAATCGAATAAAAAATGCCTGAAGCTCTTTCAACTAATAAAAATAGAAATATTACAGACAGAGAGCAAGTCAGAGATCCAGTCATGGAGAAGCACAGATCTGGAAGGGGATAAAAGAGCATTTTAAAGCTACTGAACTTACACTGTGGCTGAAAGTATGCACACACCTGACCATGTGCTTGTTGGATATCAGATCTCAAAACAACAGGCATAAATATAAAGTTGCTCGTCACACACTCCTTTACAACTATAACAGCCTCCATGCATTTGAGAAGAGTTTCTACAAGATTTTGGTGTGTGTGGGGAAGTTGTAGCCTAGTGTTAAGATACTGGACTAGTAATTAAAGGGTCGCTGGTTCAAGCCCCACCACTACCAGGTTGTCACTGTTGGGCACTTGAGCAAGGTCCTTAACCCTCAATACTGTCACAGTACTGAAAGTCGTTTTGGATTAAAGCGTCTGCTAAATGCCAAAAAGGTAAATGTGTGTGTGTGGAAATTTGTTCCTTTTCGGCCTGAAAGACCATTTGTGAGGTCACTGGATATGAAAGCCTGGTATGCAATCAGCATTCTGATTTATCGTAAAGCTATTCAGTGGGGTTGCTGGAGACTATCCCAGCTTTTCAATGAGTAACACCCTGGATGGGGCACCAGTCCATCGCAGGACAGACACACATACAAACACACACACCCATTCACCTATAGGGCAATTCAGTGTCTCCAATTAACCTGACTGCATGTTTTTGGACTGTGGGAGGAAACCGGAGCTCCTGGAGAAAACCCATGTAGACACGGGGAGAACATGCAAACTCTGCACAGAAAGGAACCCGGACCACCCCACCTGGGGATTGAACCCAGGACCTTCGTGCTGTGCTACCCACCGAGCCACCGTGCCGCCCTAACATTGAAATTAAAAAGTAAAATAAAGATAAATTTCTCCATCATGTTGAACAAAATTAACTGAGACTAAACTGAACCAGCGTGATGAATACCGTAATTATACATTTCCTACATTTAAATCTTTATAATTAAAATTTGGGTCTGATTAGAGAAATCCAAATCCTTGGTAAAAGCGGGTTTGGGTGAATCATTTTTAGATCACTGCGTGTATCTGTATTCAGACAGAAGACAAACTGAAGGCTAGAAAAGGGAGCAGATGTGAAGAATGAATGTGGAGAGATGAAACTGTACTTTATGGTTTGTGAAGGGTCACTTCAAATCAGTACAAATCAGAACAGATTGATTCTGACAATCAGATGATGGAAATGTCCTCATTCACAGGACACTAGAGGTTACTGAATATGGTTTGATGAGGATGAAAATGTCTTATAGTTGAGTTTAGTTTCAGTGGATTTTTAACTTTTGCCAAAAACTTTTCCTAAATGCCTGATCTCTCTGGTATGGTGGTGTATTCAGGCCACTGTCATTTATTTATTTTTTAAGTTTTGATTTCGGGAACAAAGTCAGATGATTTTCGAGAATAATGTTGAAATATTAGGGCTATAACAACCTCCTGATGTTAACATGTGGGACGCTGAGGAATTTGGTAAAGTTATACTTTCATTTTGGTTTCACGAATAAAGAAATGTTCTCTCAGTCTCCTGGCACATCAGCATCAGTTTGTTATAAATATACACATGCTGAAACAGCTTTACAAAAAACTACATTTATTTAGAAGAAAGAACCAGAAGGACTCTTTTGAACCAGAAGGTCTTTTTTGTTGAAGCAGAACTTACAGGTAGCTGCGTCCAAGCTTAGATGCTTCCTTTTGTCCATGCTTCTCTAAACTGGCAAGGCTTTGATGGCCGTTGTAGCACTTTGGTCATAATATATTGACCTTATTCCCGATACTTACATTTACATTTTCAGCATTTACTAGATGCTCTTAACTAGAGCGACTTACAGAAGAGCTTCCACAGTAAACATTTCCCTACTCTAGTTTAGGTAGACAACAGTTCAAGGATACAAAACTCCTGAAACTGTTAGAACAAAGGATTTTTTTATTAAGAAATAAATAAGAGCGTTAGTAGGTACATGTTAGTTATTACAGTCGGTACTGTGGTTATTCAGGGCAACACCAAGGTTTTGTGCATTGTCAGATGACTTGATCTGAAATTATTTTGGCTTTATTCTGGAAATCAAAGCTTATACAGTATTTTAAGTACCTTGGAGATGACAAATGACCCTATAAGACTGACTATTTTTCTGATAATCTGTAAGCCCACTCTTTGCCTTTATACCACCTTCCAACTGCTCTGTAGACCCTCTGAATTGTGAAACCATTAGAATTTAGAAATCTAGTGGTTGAACTCCCTTTTTTGATGTATCTGTACTAAATCTGTCCTAATTGACAAGTGTTTGCTGATTCTACTTGGCACATTTAGTAACTGCTACGTCATACACACTAGATAAAACCAGTCAAACCTCTTCACATTTGGTCTGGAAAACAAGAGGTCTGCATATTGACCTATGGCTCTTAAAAAATGGTATGTTGGTATTGCATGTTGTCATTTTCCAAGATACAAACATATTTAATTTTTAACTTTGTGTGAATAAATTATATTAAAAAAGCTATTTGGAAAATAGAAACGTTTGTGATCAACTGTATCTCTGATCGGAGAATGTGCAAGACATCTAAACCCTATTGACTCTTCTCCTGAATCAGTAACTATCGCACAGCGTGTGTTAATAATCATTAAACGTTATTCCAGATGTTGCTGAGTGGACAGTCCGAACCCAGCTGGATGTGTACCGCTCCTCACTACAGCTCGGGCTCTATCATGATCTACAGCCGTAATCAGAGTTCACAGACAGTGACAGCTCAGAGAAAGCGTGGCAGTTCATTCCGAGTCTGAGATTTCTTAGCCGTTATGTCATTACTGCGAAGCCAAACAATTACAAACACTGCTGTGTGTTTACAGTCTAAAGCATATGGACCTGATCCCTTTATAGAATTGGCAATGTGCAATTTCAAACAACTGTCAGCTCTTTCTTCTCTCGCTGGTGGTTCAATCAGAAGAAGAGACACTCGTTATTACAGAGTCACAATATGCGTGACTGAAGTGCAAATATAAAACTGGCTGGAAATGAAACCATCACATGGAACACTGGGAAATAATACAATCACTGAACTGCTTCATTTTTTTTTCTTGATGATCTGGCAACACTGTGCTTTATCTTTAATAGCACCTGTATTTGTACCTGGAACATGAGGGGCAGGATAGACCATAACACAAAAAGCAAGGCTAACACAGCTATCATGCTTTCAACATTTCAGTCTGAAATTGTAAACAAAATTGTCACAAATTTTGAAGGCTTTCTAAGTAAAGCATCTTTATAAAAATCATGATGGAATGGAATGTTATAGAATGTTTCAGATCACTAAGATTGCTAGAAACACCATTAGGGACATGAAAAAAAATGATGAACTAATAAATGATGGGCGCTCAGGTGGCGCAGCGGTAAAATACGCTAGCACACCAGACCTGACATTTCGAACTCGAATTCGAAACTCAGCTCTGCTATCCGGCAAGCTGGACACCTACATGAACAACGATTGGCTTATTGTTCATACAGGGTGGGAACCGGACGGGAAGACCTCTGCTGGCTGAGTGATGGCGCCTACAGAGATTTGAGGAATAATGCGTTGATCAGGGTGTGGCTCTCAATACACAAAGCTGATCCGCATATGAACTCGCCTCGTGCAGGTGAAAAGAAGCAGTCGTCTACACACGTACACATGCACACATGTCGGAGGGGGAGTGTGCCAGTCTCGCTTTCCTCAATCAGGGAGGGGATGGGCATCAGTAGAGAGGTAGCATAATGCAATTGGGTAATTGGATACGCTAAAAAGTCTGGAGAAAAGGGGGAGAAAATGCATAGACAAAAATATTTTTAAAAAATGGATTTCATTGAGTATAAGTCGGTGACCGTGTGAGCTCTGTTGCTTGTTATAATTGAAGTTTGCTATAAGTTGTTACTGTAACTGTAATTTGCTGTTGATCTTTTATTTTAAGTGGTGCAGTGGTCTATTAAGCTTTCCCACCCTTGCTGGTTCTAATTCCAGAGTGTTATCAGCCAGCTGGGTGTCTATACAGATCTAATAGATTGGTGCCATGTCCGGGGTGTATTCCTGCTTTGAGCCCAGTATTTCCGGGAAAACCAGACACATCGCGACCATGACAATAAGGTGGTGTTAGAAATAAAAATGCAAAGAGTTAAAAAAAATAACAATAAAAAGAAGAATTTGAAGACCAGTGACGTTTTGAGCTGCTGTGACTGCTATAAACTTCCAATATACAATTTCTTCTGTTACCTGCAAAAATGTTAAAATCAAACACAAAGTTTCATATCTTCAAATGCAACTAAGACAGGGAGGAAAAACATCTCACACAAGCTTGTTTCCTTTGTTTTTTTTACAGTTTAAGCACACATTTGTAAGAAATTGCAGTGAAATTTATATTGGCACAAAACAAAGGAGAGCTTGATTATTTAACATTAGTCTTAAGCTATCTGTGTGTGGAGCTGCAGGTCTGTATCTACAGCAGGGTTTCAATTCCTCAACCACCAAACAAAGCAAAACAAAGATAAAAGTCACACGGACTCCTCATTCCTGCAGAACTGAGAGTACCGAGAAAAATTTTACTTTTACATGATCAGAGAAAAGACAGAGATGGACAATGGATGGATCGAAAGATGAAGTGATGGATGAATTGCTGAATAGATGGATGGTTGTTCAGCTCAGCTAAGCTCACAGAGCTAACAGTAAAATTCTACATTTAACCCTTGATGTAGTGTTAACTTTTTCACTCAGCCTATGACATGTCCTAAATACTAAATCACTTACTTCACCACTAAAGATTTGTTTTATAATAAATACTTTAGTTGTCATGCAGATTGAAACACAGCCCCTCCTAATCATCAGATTATTGCACGCCAGGGAGTGGGTAAAGCACAAATTTTTAATCCAACCTTTTAAAGATGATTATGATGTGTGCTTTTTTTTTCAAAGGAGATAATCAAATTCATCCAAGAAGTTCAATCATCGAGCAGTGGATAAGTGAAAACACTTTCTGAATGTTTCACTTCTGCATCAGACTCAAGTTAAGCCTGTCTAAACTTCAGCACGTGGACCTTCAAAGAGAAGGAGGCCTTATGTGAGGTGCAGCTCGTGTCAGTAAATCTGCATCCAATCATGATCCAGGATAAATCACCTTCATGGTTTTTTCCCCTCTAATATATATACTAGTGTAAAGCTTTATAGAATATGGCTTTAAATAAAATATACCATAAACCCACATTTTCTTTCTTTCTTACATGTTGCCATATACCGTAATTACTGGTACACAATGTGCAGTGTATATTTATTAACTCTAGGATTAAAAAAACTGTAAACCCCTCTCTAAAAGTACTGAAATCAAAATATGTAAACGTTAAATGGATATACAGTATGTATATAAAAATGCACTAAATGTTCAATAGAAATACGATTTTATTAATAATGTGAAGTCAGAGTGGTCTGATTTGAAGGCTGACCTGTGTACAGTTCTCGCTTCAAAACAGAAACCTGCAGAGAGAATATGAGAACATGATCTCAGGTCTCAGGGGACTGGTTTAATATGGATGTGTGTTAGTCCTGTTGTGTTTTCGTTCCATACAGACATGACAGTCACCTTCCGCTGCGACGTTTGCTAAAGCCAAGACTAACACATGAACATTCATAAGCTGTATTAACTTCACAAAGAACCGTGTCTGTTACCTCTGAGTGAACTTTAGCCGAGGTGTGATTATATCCATCTACTTAATACAAATTCAGTCCGAGCAGACTCAGCGGTTTGATGTGCTTCAATGTAGATTTACTCAAAAGAAAACTAATAATCAAAGTCACAATAACACTGAGGGGCCAGTGCTTGGGCCACAAATTATTTCATTTAAACATTAAATACATGTATATGTGAATTTATATTTGAATCTAGACCGATCAGCCTTAACATTAAAACCACCTCCTTGTTTCTAAACTCACTGACCATTTTATCAGCTCCACTTACCATATAGAAGCACTTTGTAGTTCTACAATTACTGACTGTAGTCCATCTGTTTCTCTGCATGCTTTGTTAGCCCCCTTTCATGCTGTTCTTCAATGGTCAGGACCCCCACAGGACCACCACAGAGCAGGTATTATTTAGGTGGTGGATCATTCTCAGCACTGCAGTGACACCGACATGGTGGTGGTGTGTTAGTGTGTGTTGTGCTGGTATGAGTGGATCAGACACAGCAGCGCTGCTGGAGTTTTTAAATACAGTGTCCACTCTATTAGACACTCTATTAGACACACAGAGCTTCAGTGTAGACCGTTTCCAGTGGTATGCACACTGAGACTGTAGCTTAGTTGTTTGTTTGTAGCCATTAGCTAAATAACTACTGTTAAAGAGGTGTGTGAGTAAGCTAGGTCGATGTCTGAGGCAGTAGTGTGCTCTGGCCCCTTACCGATTCGGCCCAGTGGCGAAACCTACAGCAGGTTATTGTCGCTGAACCGCTGGATGTCTAAATGGTGCTCAGAAAACTGCATTGATTTTGTAAATAATTGGTCCACTTTTGAGGGAAGGCCTGGTCTTTTGAAGCGGGATGGTGTCCACCCCTCGCGGGAGGGTGCTGCTCGCAGTGACAGTGAGGTATTTAAAAACTCCATCAGCATTGCTGTGTCTGATCCACTCAAACCAGCACAACACACACTAACACACCACCACCATGTCAGTGTCACTGCAGTGCTGAGAATCATCCACCACCTAGATAATACCTGCTCTGTGGTGGTCCTGATCATTGAAGAACAGGGTAAAAGGGGGCTAACAATAATGCAGAGAAACAGATGGACTACAGTCAGTAATTGTAGAACTACAAAGAGCTTCTATATGGTAAGTGGAGCTGATAAAATGGACAGCTGTTCATAGCCATAATGTGCATCTCTTGCTGACTCTAACTGAATCTAAATAGAGTCTAGAAAAAAATCCACAAACATTGACCTTAGTTTTACCTATCCAGTTTAAGTCATGATGCTGGGATTCCTAGTGTGATGCTGACACCATGTGGTAAGTACTTATTTTCTTGAATTTCACTTGTAAAGGTCCCATTTAATAGTTGATGTGTTTTATTGTCCCCAGTAGTTTAACCAAAGCACAGAACATGGGCAAAGTCTTTAAAATCCCTAAAGATAATAATATTAAAATAAATAAAAACAATAAAGTGAGCTCAGGAGGTGCAGCAGTCTGTGATGCTTTCCCACTACAGCAGACACCCAGATTTAAGTCTCAGTGGTGCCAACAGCTGGGTCAGTGCCCTACAGACACAACTGACCCTGTCTGAGTTAGATTTTCACATTTCTATTCCAACAGTGACTCCTGCTGTCTGATCAAGGAAGCCAGCCTGACACAACCCTCCCTGTTTATCCGGGCTTGGGGCCGGCACTGCAATGCATCCTAGTGGCTAGATACCTATAGGACAATTCAGTGTCTCCGATTAGATAGAAGAGATATACTTTATTTGTCATATATACATATACATGTGTACAGTACAATGAAATTCAATGAGCATTTTTACTTTACTTTACTTTTTAATATATTCTTACCTTTTAATATTCTTAATACATATATACAATCTGAGCAACTGTAACATCTGAAATTTCCCCTCGGGGATCAATAAAGTATTCTGATTCTTTCTTCGCATATCCCAGCTTGTTTGGAAGTTGGGGTCAGAGCGCAGGGTCAGCCATCGTACGGCGCCCCTGGAGCAGACAGGGTTGTGTCCTTGCTCAAGGAGCTGGGATTTGAACCGCCAATCTTCCGGTTGATAGCCCAAAGCTCTACCCACTAGGCTACCACTGTCCAAACACGTACTGTATTACACGTAGTAAAGTTCTTATTTGCACAGCTTTAATTGCACAATTCATGTAACTGCACCTCTAGGCTCCCTCCTTTTCAGTTTTTATTTTTTGTTCTGTTAGATGTTTTATATTGTTTTTTTTATTATTATTATTATATTATATTTTCTTTTTTATATATTTTGTAGATTTTATATCTTAATTCTTTTTCTTTTCTACCACATTGTAATGTCGTTGTGTGATGTTTGTTTGATGTTTGTAATAATTGTAATTGCTGCTGCTACACCGCAATTTCCCTTCGGGGATCAATAAAGTAAATCAATCAATCAATCAATTAATCAAAATCAAGTTATTAATATGCTGAATACTTTAAATGCTATTGAAGTTATGAATAAAAATCTGTTTTTTATTATGTAATAAAGGGTAAACGTGTCAGTATGTAATGTGGGTTACACTTGATAAAATACAACTTGTTTTGGAGCAATTTGATTAATATTTTAAAAGCTATTGAAGTTATTAATATGCTGAATACTTTAAATGCTATTGAAGTTAAATATTAAAATCTGTTTTTTATTATGTAATGAAGGGTAAAAGTGTCAGTATAAGAATTGTAGTATGTAATGTGGGTTACACTTGATAAAATACAACTTGTTTTGGAGCAATTTGATGCATATTTTAAAAGCTATTGAAGTTATTATGCAAACTCCACACAGAAAGGACCTGGACCGCCCCACCAGGACCTTCTTACTGTGAGGCGACAGTGCTACCCACTTAGCCACCGTGCCGCCCACAATAATTATTATCAAATGGTATTTTTATTACTTGTGTAAAATACGTGAAGGATCAATATTATATTGCCTAAATTAAATTTGCTTGCGATGTCACTTCCGGTCTGGGAAAGCTGCGAAATAAGCAGATAATCGTATTTGATTCCTTAAATCCCTGTTCTGATTCCAGTTTCCTGATTCGATTCACTTTGATCCAAAACGACTTACAGTGCACTTTTTAAGCAATTAAAGGTCAAGGGACCTTGCTCAAGGGCGCAACAGTAGTGGGGTTTGAACCAGCAACCCTATGATTACTTATATTTTACCTTAACGGCTTGGGCTGATATGAATTCGATTTGAATCAATTTTACTGAAACGACTCGACTCCTGATTTGAACTCGACTCCATTCTCATACATCAGAAAGGGTGAATCGACTCCTTTTGGGATCGACTCCCAGCCGTAGAACGGACAGGGCTGAGCAAAAACCGGAGAGTAAAATGGTTTTGATCAGCGGATTTTAAAAACATTAAACAGCATTTAGGTTTTTATGGGATTATATATAAAGCGGATCAGCTGGAGATTGATCGATGATGAATCTGGAAGCAGGATCCAGGTAAAGCAGTAATGATGTGGCAGTGTACTGATTCATATAGCTCAGTGTACTGATGTACTGTCAGATTCCACTGCAACACTGTAAATATGAATATAAATGTTGCATCTGTTCATGTATCTGTCATGCATTGGGCATAAATAACCATCTTGCATTTGCATGTTATTGGTTAATAATGGAATTGGTTGGTCCGGTATCTGTATAGATTATAATAAATATCTTGATCTTGATTAAAACTGTTCACTATTAGTTTGTATAATACCTGGAACAATAATAGTATTTAATAGTATATGAATGAGTTGCACACAGTCGGTGTGTTATTAGTAAATGGAAAGGATGATGATGATGATGATGCTGCGACGTGTCAGGGCCATTTCGGTCCGCCTGCAGGGCCAGTAAACCTCACATCCGGTGTTAAACCGAAACCTTGTTACCACGGTAACAAGTTAAAAGAGTAGTTTGGTCAGAACTGATGTTCGATTAATCAAATCACCCGATATTTATTCCTAATGTTTTCAAACTATATATACACCACTGTCACTGCTGGACTGCTGGACTGAGAATAGTCCACCAACCAAAAAAATATCCAGCCAACAGCGCCCCGTGGGCAGCGTCCTGTGACCACTGATGAAGGTCTAGAAGATGACCGACTCAAACAGCAGCAATAGATGAGCGATCGTCTCTGACTTTACATCTACAAGGTGGACCGACTAGGTAGGAGTGTCTAATAGAGTGGACAGTGAGTGGACACGGTATTTAAAAACTCCAGCAGCGCTGCTGTGTCTGATCCACTCATACCAGCACAACACACACTAACACACCACCACCATGTCAGTGTCACTGCAGTGCTGAGAATGATCCACCACCTAAATAATACCTGCTCTGTGGTGGTCCTGGGGGGGTCCTGACCATTGAAGAACAGGGTGAAAGGGGGCTAACAAAGCATGTGGACAAACAGATGGACTACAGTCAGTAATTGTAGAACTACAAAGTGCTTCTGTATGGTAAGTGGAGCGGATAAAAAGGACAGTGAGTGTAGAAACAAGGAGGTGGTTTTAATGTTATGGATGATCGGTGTATGCTAATGTTGCTAACAAGAAATGGATGATTTAAAAAAGGATTTAGCATTAAAAGCCCATTAAACATGCGATAGGTTGCGAATAGCCTAATAGAAGGGACGTTATAGCCTAGTGGTTAAGGTGCTGAACTAGTAATCAGAAGGTCACTGGTTCAAGCCCCACTACTGCCAGGTTGCCGCTGTTGGGCCCTTGAGCAAGGCCCTTAACCCTCAATCGCTTAGACATTATATACTGTCACAGTACTGTAAGTCGCTTTGGATAAAGGGGAATAGGTTTTTGCATAGGTTGTTTACGACTTAAAATTGTGTTTACTTTATACGAATCTGTGCAGTAGAGTTGCAATTCTGTATCCTGTGGGTTGATGTCAACACACCCATCAAATTCTGTTCTGACGGTGCCCAGGTGGCGCAGCAGGATGTTCCGCTAGCACACCAGCACCGAGTTTCTGAACTCCTCGGTTTGAAACTCGGTGTTGCCACCGGTCGGCTGGGCGCCATCTGGCGGGCATAATTGCCAGTGCCTGCATCAGATACTAGTTGGCCACCGTATCTGCAGGGTGAGGACCGGACTATGTGTGGATGGGTGGGTCTTCATACGCTGTGTAAGGACCCTGATTGGCGGAAGAGACGCCTGTGCAGAATGCAGGGGCGAGAAGAGGAGGGCTGTGCACGTGCCGGAAGAGGCGTGTACAGTGACGCGCTCTCCTTGGATGCAATCTGGCATCTATCAGCAGCGGAAGACAGAAATTGGATGCGCTAAATCGGGAGGAAAATGGGGAGAAAATGCATAAAAAATTTTTTTTGAAATAAATTCTGTTTGGTCAAACTTTCATTTTCATGGTCCCCAGCCTGCACAGGCTACATATGATTCATCAGTTCAAGTTCAATATCAAACACTATCCCGGCAAATTTTGTATCTCCAATTTACCTCAGTCTTGAACACTTGAACACTTGAACACTTACGTCAGGATGCTGTTCATAGACTTTAGCTCAGCATTCAACACCATCATTCCTCAGCATCTAATTGGAAAGCTGAGCACGCTGGGCCTGAACACCTCTCTCTGCAACTGGATCCTGGATTTCTTGACTGAGAGACCTCAGTCCGTCCGGATCGGTAAGAACACCTCCAGCACCACCACACTGAGCACCGGCGCTCCCCAAGGCTGTGTGCTCAGTCCACTGCTGTTTACTCTGCTTACGCACGACTGTACAGCAATGCACAGCTCGAATTCCATCGTTAAGTTTGCAGACGACACAACTGTGGTGGGACTCATCAGCAACAACGATGAGTCAGCGTACAGAGAGGAGATACAACATCTAACGAACTGGTGCCAAGTCAACAACCTGTCTCTGAACGTGGATAAAACCAAAGAGATGGTCATTGACTTTAGAAAGACACTAAGGGACCACTCCCCACTGCACATCGACGGCTCATCTGTTGAGATCGTCAAGAGCACCAAATTTCTCGGTGTTCATCTGGAGGAGAATCTCACCTGGACCCTCAACACCAGTTCTATCACCAAGAAAGCCCAGCAGCGTCTCTACTTTTTGAGAAGACTGAGGAAAGCTCATCTGCCACCCCCCATTCTCACCACGTTCTACAGAGGAACAATCGAGAGCATCCTGAGCGGCTGCATCACTGTCTGGTTCGGAAACTGTACTGCGTCGGACCGCAGGACTCTCCAGCGAGTAGTGAGGACAGCTGAAAAGATCATCGGGGTCGCTCTTCCATCTCTCACGGACATTTTTAACACCCGCTGCATCCGCAAAGCTGTCAGCATTGTGGACGATCCAACCCATCCATCACATGGACTTTTTACTCTGCTCCCGTCTGGGAGACGATACCGCAGCATCCGGACTAACACAACCAGACTGTGTAACAGTTTTATCCCTCAGGCAATCAGACTCCTCAACTCAGTACTGTAACAATTTCCTCCGGAAATTTTCTGCTGCCACACACTGAACTGTATTGACTATGTTACTTGCATTTTTTGCACACCTCCTGGAACTGAACAAGTAATTTCTGCACCTTACTTGTATTTTTGCACCTTATTTACTTTTTAGGCACCTTATCGGCATTGCCAATTTTACGCTGCTAATGTACATGTCACTACCTCATGAACCATTGTACCATCTATTCACCATCATGTACTAACACTTGTCTTTAGTCCTGTCTTCTAATTACTTGTTTATATTAGGGATAATTAGGAATATCTTTTGTAGTTATTTATTATAGGATTTTTTGTATTTATTGTTGTATTTTACACTGTTTTGTATTGTCTTGCACTTTTTGTACCGTGTTACACCGTGATCCTAGAGGAACGCTGTTTCGTTTCAATATGTACTTGTATGTAGCTGAAATGACAATAAAACCTCTCTGACTCTCTGACTCTGACTCTCTCTGACTCTTGAGTCTTTGTACTGTGGGAACCCACACAGACACGGGAAGAACGTAAAACTTCACATTAAAAGGACCCAACTTCACCTGAAAATCAAACCCTGGACCTTCTTGCTGTGACGTGACAGTGCTACCCATCGAGCGACCATGAACATAGATGCGTTTGCTGGCCTGTAATGCGAAACTACAGTGCAAATGTATGGAAACCCATTCCTGCCATCTAATGGAGAAAATAGATAACATAGTGCTTATATTTTGACTTGAAAGTTTCCTCCTTTAGACATTGCCAATCAGGACTGTTGAGTGTTCAGTCAGGTCGATAAACAGTTGAGATTAGAGTCCATTAGCTCAAACTCTTTACAGACTAGTTTTGGAGTTCTGTGTATTATCCTAATCACTGATCACTTCTCTTGAACTTAAAACCTATTTGAAAAGTCATGTTGTAAGAAGACTACCTGAACTACAGAAAGGCTGACACATATAAACCAATCTACAACAGAACTCTTATGGAGAACTGTTTTTTTAAACAGTGCATTTATCAATATCGTATTTTGTAAAGGTCCAGTATGACGGACAGCATCATGAGCAAAGCTGCCACTATGGAAATTCCCATCAACAGCAATGGAGACACAAGGACAGCGGATGATGACAGCCTTGAACAGGTCAGTGATGTATCAATCACACAAAACCACACACACACATACGTCAAGATGCAGCAACTTGCTGATTACTGGATTCACAACAGGACAAGGATACAAAACTTACTTCTTATTAGACATAGAATAGTTTGATGAGCGCAGAATTAATGGCATGTATAGGAGAGGGGAGGAAATACAAGGAGGGTCCACAAAAGAGGACCCGGAATTCTGAAATATGTGAAGGATTCTGTTTTAAAGAGTGTTAAATAGTGTGTGTTTTTAAATTAAGGTACAACCTAAATAACCTGTTGGTGTTCATGATGTTTAGGATCTGCAGCAGTTGATGGTTTCTGGGCCGAACCTGAATGAGACGAGCATTGTGTCTGGAGGATACGGAGGAGCTGCTGAAGGCATCATCCCTACCAGCTCCATCAAAGGTACCTGTGGTTTAGCTCATTTATAAGATTTACTCTTTCTTTTTACTGTACGCTAGGCTTTTATGTTTTGTTTAGGAGTGAAAACCGTTTTACTGTGACCATCTAAAAAATCTCAGCAGTGCTGTCAGCCCATCTGGCATCTACACAGACTTGATTGTTTACTGAGTGTGTGGCATGCAGATTGGGACACAGCCCCATTGTTTGACCATTCTCAGGGTGAACTGCACCAGTCAGGGGGTGCAACAAAACATTTATGTTAAATGTTTATAAATGTTTTTGTAACGTTTGTTTGCCATAGCATTTTTATCAGAGAAATCGTGGAATAGTGTCACACCTATAGAGCCACGCTGGTGACATCCAGTCTGAATAAAAGTAATAAGTAAACTGTGGGAACAAGATAATTATGCTGTAGCCATGATTTAGTAAGGTGTGGGAATGAGATATGGAGCATTAGCTTATATTAAACTTAAGTTTATCATTCTTGCACAGTTCGAAAACCTAGTGAGCTGCCTTGCTGTCCACTGCCTACCTGGTCAACTGCCTCAGTAGAGAGGATTCTAATAAGACACCAAATTCATAAGGCAGGTTATTCAGACACACTACTTAACAGCGATTATGTTTACCATATTATTCGTTTACTATTCAAACCAATGGACTGAGGAGGAACAACCCGCTAGCAACCCGATGCAAGCTAGCATCTCCCACTGTGTACCGAAAATGGTTATATTGTCACTGACGAGCCTGAATTTACAAATAAATTACACTTGTGCACCTTTATACAAATTAAAAATCAATGAGAATTTATTTACATTTGAAAAGAACTCTGTTTGTTGCTTCGCATTCGTCCGCCGTGTTTGAAATCTTTGGCGAGAAAAGTTGTGCCGCACAGAATGCTGGGATTGCCTTCACTGCTAAGGAAGCATCGGATGCTCCTTCATTATTCAGGCAGTTTATAGCTTCGAATTAAGACACCTTAGTAGGCAGCATGTTAAGGCATCTAAGAACGTAGACAGCCTTCTTCTCGAGAGGGTAGGATGACATAAAATGCATCTATATAGAGAGATCACTATGTTTTCGGACAGACCCTATATATCTGATTCTGTATGCTTTATCTTAGCTGTGGCCAAAAAAGGATCTTGCTGCCATGTCTTACTAAGTCAGGGCCACTTAATGAATTAACTTAATTATCTTATTCCTATGTCATAAACATGCATTAGGATCTCGTGTCCATGTGTTTATTACAAATCTTCTATAGGCCTTTAAAACAGTCCTGGAAATCTGTGCATCAATGCAGAGCTGTCAAAATGGAAAGTTAAAATGTGTAAAAAAGATTTTTTACACAAATTCTTTGATCCAAACACTAAATTGTTTGCTAACACGTTTTAGGACCAGCTATACTTTTCAACGAGGAGTATTTTGAAAGGAGATGTGGAAACGTCCCCAAGCCAGGTGTCTCTTTTCAGCCATACGAACTTATTTTCATCTCTTTCTCACTCTCCACCGGTGAAACTGCATGTGTGAAAGATGTTCTGAACATTAACAGAGACTGTTTACCTTTCTACAGGCTGGCACGAGGAGAGAGAAAAGCATACTGGCTGATTGCAATAACCCAGACAAAGACTTTATCTTGTTCTTCCTAAACCCCGTCTGTCTGGGGTCCAGTGCTTTTTTGTAGCATTTGTTTTGCGCTGATGCTACAAGGCTAACAGAGTTAACAAGTAAAGAAAGCTTATACAACTGAAGTCGAAGGTTAGCATACATACTGTATGCTTTATCTAAATATACAGTGTATCACAAAAGTGAGTACACCCCTCACATTTCTGCAAATATTTTATTATATCTTTTCATGGGACAACACTATAGAACTAAAACTTGGATATAACTTAGAGTAGTCAGTGTACAACTTGTATAGCAGTGTAGATTTACTGTCTTCTGAAAATAACTCAACACACAGCCATTAATGTCTAAATGGCTGGCAACATAAGTGAGTACACCCCACAGTGAACATGTCCAAATTGTGCCCAAAGTGTCAATATTTTGTGTGACCACCATTATTATCCAGCACTGCCTTAACCCTCCTGGGCATGGAATTCACCAGAGCTGCACAGGTTGCTACTGGAATCCTCTTCCACTCCTCCATGATGACATCACGGAGCTGGTGGATGTTAGACACCTTGACCTCCTCCACCTTCCACTTGAGGATGCGCCACAGGTGCTCAATTGGGTTTAGTCCATCACCTTTACCTTCAGCTTCCTCAGCAAGGCAGTTGTCATCTTGGAGGTTGTGTTTGGGGTCGTTATCCTGTTGGAAAACTGCCATGAGGCCCAGTTTCTGAAGGGAGGGGATCATGCTCTGTTTCAGAATGTCACAGTACATGTTGGAATTCATGTTTCCCTCAATGAACTGCAGCTCCCCAGTGCCGGCAACACTCATGCAGCCCAAGACCATGATGCTACCACCACCATGCTTGACTGTAGGCAAGATACAGTTGTCTTGGTACTTCTCACCAGGGCGCCGCCACACATGCTGGACACCATCTGAGCCAAACAAGTTTATCTTGGTCTCGTCAGACCACAGGGCATTCCAGTAATCCATGTTCCTGGACTGCTTGTCTTCAGCAAACTGTTTGCAGGCTTTCTTGTGCGTCAGCTTCCTTCTGGGATGACGACCATGCAGACCGAGTTGATGCAGTGTGCGGCGTATGGTCTGAGCACTGACAGGCTGACCTCCCACGTCTTCAACCTCTGCAGCAATGCTGGCAGCACTCATGTGTCTCTTTTTTAAAGCCAACCTCTGGATATGACGCCGAACACGTGGACTCAACTTCTTTGGTCGACCCTGGCGAAGCCTGTTCCGAGTGGAACCTGTCCTGGAAAACCGCTGTATGACCTTGGCCACCATGCTGTAGCTCAGTTTCAGGGTGTTAGCAATCTTCTTATAGCCCAGGCCATCTTTGTGGAGAGCAACAATTCTATTTCTCACATCCTCAGAGAGTTCTTTTCCATGAGGTGCCATGTTGAATATCCAGTGGCCAGTATGAGAGAATTGTACCCAAAACACCAAATTTAACAGCCCTGCTCCGCATTTACACCTGGGACCTTGACACATGACACCAGGGAGGGACAACGACACATTTGGGCACAATTTGGACATGTTCACTGTGCGGTGTACTCACTTATGTTGCCAGCTATTTAGACATTAATGGCTGTGTGTTGAGTTATTTTCAGAAGACAGTAAATCTACACTGCTATACAAGCTGTACACTGACTACTCTAAGTTATATCCAAGTTTCATGTCTATAGTGTTGTCCCATGAAAAGATATAATGAAATATTTGCAGAAATGTGAGGGGTGTACTCACTTTTGTGATACACTGTACATACAGATAACTTTGTGACCCCTAACTTTTCTACTCATTAAAATTTTAAGCATTTAGCAGAAACTTTTATCCAAAGTAACTTACAATTATGACTGAATATCATGTGAGCAACTGAGGGCCCCAACAGTGGCAATTAGGTGGTGGTGGGGCTTGAATCGGCAACCTTTTGATTTCTAGTCCAGCATGTTAACCACTGAGCTACTCCAATGTCTTGTCAGTGACAAGTTGCCACTTTTTTCTAAGTAGAATCTTGATCATGGGGGATAGGGACAAGGATGGGGGAGAGGGAGGTGCTTACAAGAAAATATGCTGCATTACTACTACTACTACTAGTACTACTACTACTGATAATAATAATAATAATAATAGCATGTGCATAGAATCAGCCACATAACGAACACCAGTGTGTTTAACTGCTTATTTATTAGAATATTTACTTATTACTTAGATTCACGGACTGGAGTGAAGCCGGTTCAGCCAAATAATCTGAGTCCGCGGTGTTTCCGGTGAGTCTGCTCACTTGCCTTGTGATCCCTGATTCAGTACGAAGATTCGAATTATTAACCTGGTTGATTCAGGAACCGCCCAGCTCTACTGGTCACAGTCAAACCAGCTTGACATTATCATGGGCATTGGGCTGCCATTAAGAAATGAAGGTTTTATTAGGTAATATTATGAAACCTTCTAACACCAGGTTAACCATTTAAAAAATCGTTTATGTATTGTTTGACCATGGATTCAGAAAACCGACAATGAACCTTTGAAAGAACCCAAGTGTACGATTTTCTTTGGGCAAAGAAGATTGTGTTCCAATCATTTAGCCTCAGGAAACAATTCCTAGTATTAAAATCTCAAATCTGACATGATATACAATACACATGTATGTAAAGGTTTGACTTCAGTGTTCTGTAAGATTTTCTTTAATAATGTAACATGAATGTGTAACATGGCTTGGTGTACGTATTTTCTGTGTATGTGAGGTATTTTTTATGATTTGCTGCTACTTTAGCTGTTTAATCACTCTTTTCTACCGACGTGGTTCTATTTCTGTACTCTGTTCAAAATTGATTATTCTGGTCAACCTCTGACCCCTGAACTGGCTACCACCTTCAGTGGCTTGTTATGTGTTATGTGCATTTAATTATTCTGCATTTTTACTCACATTGTATCCAGTTTACCATCCTAGCATGCTGATTGTGTGTTTTATCTAATCCCTCTGTCTTCAACCATGGTGATTATTTTTAAATGTTCTCATCATGACATTTCATCTCGACGTCCTCGATCCCATGTTTACTCCTCGTTATTGTCCGATCATTTCAGACATGCACTCCAAACCTAGGAACATTCCACCCAGCCATTCAGCTGCTGCTCGGATAGCGTGCCAGCCAGATCACTACCCAGGTATCCCAGTGGGTAATCACCATTATCTTCCACATCCTGTCGTTTCATTTCACCTGTTTAAGCATCAGCACTACATTTCATTACTATTCATTTAATGTTGAGCAGTATCAATGATTTTTGAAGCCAAACAGAATATCAAACTGCTGATGTCATGTTGGCTTTTTATAGTCTTGTATTCTTTTCCCCAGCTCCCAGCATGCACCAGAGCCTGAGCAATCCGAGTATGACCTCGGAGGAGGCTGCACGTGGAATCGCTGTGGAGAAGTTTGACAGTGTGAAGAAATGGAGCATCAGTACGTACAAGGTACAGATTCATTCCCTTTAATACAGCAGTAAACTTAGTGGTTATACAATTACTGACTGTAGCTAATATGTTGCTTTGCAACATCTTTGCAAAAACTATTAATATAAGAGGACCACCTCTGATCAGACAGTAATGACGTGTTGTACCAGAACAATGGAACAAAGCCTCTATTGTTTCTCTTTCTATTTTTGCGTTGCCCCAATTCGGGTTCCTCTGTCAGCTACATGGCAGTTGAGATGGTTAATGAGGGTCGCACATCTTTCCTGTGAAGCCACCATTCACATCTATAAAGAGAGCTTTTTTGTGCATGGTGGACCACACTACATTCTATGTATTCTTCTGCTGCTTGTGCTGCCATCTCGACCCGTAAGTTGGAGACATTTTGTACCAGCATGGAAGCGATACACATTGTCTATTATCAGCTCCACTTACTATATAGAAGCACTTTGTAGTGTCTAATAGAGTGGACAGTGAGTGGACACTGTATTTAAAAACTCCAGTAGCGCTGCTGTGTCTGATCCACTCATACCAGCACAACACACACTAACACACCACCACCATGTCAGTGTCACTGCAGTGCTGAGAATGATCCACCACCTAAATAATACCTGCTCTGTGGTGGTCCTGACCAATGAAAAACAGCATAAAAGGGGGCTAACAAAGCATGCAGAGGAACAGATGGACTACAGTCAGTAATTGTAGAACTACAAAGTGCTTCTATATGGTAAGTGGAGCCGATAAAATGGACAGTGAGTGTAAAAACAAGGAGGTGGTTTTAATGTTATGGCTGATCAGTGTATATAACACTAGGCGAGTATTGTTCTACCTTGGCAAGGCAATTTTTGCGTTCTTGCAGGTGTGGGGCTTCACATCGCACTTAATGTGTGAGGTGTAACTTACCTTGGGAACATCGGGAAAGTGTATGGAAACACTTAATGCATTAATCAAATGATTGGTAGACAAAATAAGAACCAGTATACGAAGCATCAGGTTGTAAAGTTGCTTCATGTTGCATCTCTCGACTGAGGAATCTCTCGTTCCTTTTTCTTATTTGTTTTGCAAATGTCATATTAGCATCCAATGGCAGGACCACTTTTCTTCTCCTCCCACCTCATGTCCTTTCATATAACGTGTCTCTTCCTGCACAGACTCACAAAAGGATTTGCTCATTTCTTTAATCCATTTGTTTTGACTGCAGTGCACTAAGCAGATGTTCTCAGAGCGGTTTGGCCGTGGTTCTCGGACCGTGGATCTGGAACTGGAGGCTCAGATCGACGTGCTGCGTGAAACCAAGCTAAAGTACGAGCACACCCTGACACTGGCACAGGCGCTCACCACCCACTTCTACAACGTCGTGCAGACACAGCAGGCGCTGGGAGATACGTTCGCTGATTTGAGTCAGAAATCTCCAGAGCTGCAGGTAACACCAACATAAGGGTTAGGGTTAGTGTGAGCACACAGGGTTAGGACTGTATAATACAGTAGAATGTGCTTAGATTCCTTGTTCTAGTTTCTCTATTCTAGATTATAAAAAATGCTGTTATGCTGCCATAGGAAGGTTGCACTAAAAGTATTGGACGTAGGGGGGCCAATAATCACAACAAATCATAAATTATAATATATTATTATTTATTAATTATAATTTTTGTGAGAATGCTTTTATATCCCTTTTGTTTTTGAACCTAATATATCATGAACAGTAGCATTCCCGAAGGAGCATTTAATGTAGGGGTAAGCCGTAGCCTAGTGGTTAAGGAACTGGGCTAGTAATCAGAAGGTCACTGGTTCAAGCCTCACCACTGCCAGGTTGCTGCTGTTGGGCCCTTGAGCAAGGCCCTTAACCCTCAATTGCTCAGACTGTATACTGTAACTGTAATGTAATTCGCTTTGGATAAAGGCGTGTTCTAAATGCTGAAAATGTAAATGTGATTGGCTTAAGGATGGCACAGAGATGCAGTTGATCTTGTGGGTGCCACACAGCAGCGTCCAGGGTTTGATTTTTATCTTTGAACACAGTCTTCTCCCCCAGTTTAAATGCAGTGTTGGGTTCATTCCAAAAAAGCATGCAGAAGGTGGACTGGCTGCTCTAATTGAAATGTGTAAGTGTGTGGTGACTTGAGACACATCATATGGCCGAAAGTGTATGGACACTGCTAACAGGTGTTTGAAATCTGTTATGTGCCTAAATGGCTGTGGAAACAGTTTAGGGAAGGCTCTTTTCTGGTACAGTATTTCCTCCTCTGTGCTTAGAGCAGAATAAATTATTATTATATATTACATATACTGTATAACTGTACTTAAGTACTTATATTTTCTTATAGGTCATCTGTCATGTTTGATATTCTACTTATCAGCTAAGCTCATAATGAAAATATTCAAAATCATGCATTTGTTTGTGTAAAACTATTACTAAACACCTTGATCTACTTAGACGGCCATAAGTACAGAGTTATTAAAACTTGTTCTGTTTGGCAGGATGAATTTGGCTACAACGCAGAGACACAAAGGCTGCTCTGCAAGAATGGAGAGACGCTGCTGGGTGCAATTAACTTTTTTGTTTCAAGCATCAACACTCTAGTCAACAAAACCATGGAGGACACGCTAATGACCATCAAGATGTACGAGAACGCGAGGTACTTCAGCCGAAATCTGAATAAGCTGCACAAACACTTACAAACAGAGGAATATTATCACTGCCTGCTTATAACTGGACTGAATGTATTGTGTTCCATCATTGACAGATGTTTACAGAAGTGTTTAGATTTGCTTATTGGAGCTGGTTTCTACTCCACACTCTTATGTAGTGCACTATATGATATTTAGCCTATATACATTTCCTTATGATTTATTGTGCCGGCTAGGTTTGTTATGGTTTATTTCAATTACAGTTCATAAATATGAACCCTGGTCAGTGTGAAAATTAGAATGTTGAAATTGTGACGTGACAGTATACTGGATATTTTTGACTGTACGCTGCATGTGTGTAGGTTGGAGTACGATGCCTATAGGACAGATCTGGAGGAGCTCAGTGCTGGTCCTCGTGACGCTGCTGCTGTGGTGCGTATTGAGTTCGCCCAGCAGGAGTACCAGATCCACAAAGACAGATATGAACGGCTGCGCAGTGACGTCACCATCAAACTCAAATTCCTGGATGAGAATAAGGTAGCTTCAGCTTCTTCTGTTCCATTTAACAAACAGAAACTGTGCTCCTGTAATGCACCAATCCTATAACCCATCGGCCCCTTTTAACTCACTACTGGTCAACCACTGAGGGTGAGATTGAAAATGAGCTATTTGACTAGATTAAATAATAATTACAAAGAGAACTGTACAGAGTTGAGAGTCATGTTGGGTTGTGATTTAATCATCCACATTCTGATTGTTATCACACTACATGACCTAAAGTATGTAGACACCTGACAATGAGTTTGCTGGACACCATATTCCAAAACCATGGTCCAAGTAAATGGAGATGCCCCTTACCTCCTTTTCTGGGTACAAACCCAGCCACTCTTCTGTGACAGCTTTCCACAAGCTTTTGGAGTGTGTCTGTGAGAATATGTGCCCAGTCTTTCAACAGAATTTGTAAGGTCAGCCAGTGATGGATTTAAAGGCTTGGCTCAAGGTTTTGATTCATTGAGACATTTTTGTTTATCCCAAAGATGTTCAGTAAGGTTGAACTCACTAGAGTCACTAGAGTTCCCTGACAGCTACCTCTGCTTTTCTTCTTTACCACAAAAACCTGAAGTTCAATTCTGTGTTTCTATCTGTAATTTATTTCTATTTTTCTGCCAAATTGCCCTTGTGTATACAGCTGAACTCACAGCACTCGTTTTAAGGCAGTTGTAGCCTATCGGTTAAAGTACTGGACTAGTAAGCATAAAGTTGCATAATTAGAAGTGCCAGGTTGCCACTGTTGGGCCCTTAAGCAAGGCCCTTAACTGTCAATTGCTTAGATTGTATACTGTAAGTCGATTAGGATGAAAGTGTCTGCTAAATGTCATAAATGTTAATATTTTGTTTGTATTAAAAATGAAAGATTTTTGGCGGAACGGTGGCTCAGTGGGTAGCACTGTCGCCTCACAGCAAGAAGCTCTTGGGTCCGGGTCCTTTCTGTGTGGAGTTTGCATGTTCTCCCCATGTCTGCGTGGGTTTCCTCCGGGAGCTCCGGTTTCCTCCCACAGTCCAAAGACATGCAGTCAGGTTAATTGGAGACACTGAATGGCCCTATAGGTGAATGGGTGTGTGTATGTATGTGTGTGTGTGTGTGTGTGTGTCTGCCCTGCGATGGACCGGCGCCCCGTCCAGGGTGTTACTGTGTGCCTTGCGCTTATTGAAAAGCTGAGAGAGGCTAAGTGGTTAAGACAGTGAGTGAGTGAGTGAAACGATTTTCAATCACAGTCGACTCACGCTGTAACTACTGTGTTTTTCAGGTGAAGGTGATGCACAAGCAGCTCCTCCTCTTCCATAACGCTATCTCGGCTTACTTTGCTGGCAACCAGCAGCAGCTGGAACAAACTCTCAGGCAATTTAACGTGAAGCTGAAGAGACCTGGATCAGAGCGGCCGTCATGGCTGGAGGAACAGTAACAAACTGTCGTACAGAGACACTGCAGAGTAAATCTGTAGAGGTACAGATGAGCTGGTGGGTGGAGTGGTGTGTGATGTTTCTAAAGACACACATGGAGTGATGTGAATATAGGACGGACGGACGGACGGATAAAAGTGTTAACAGATGTATGAATGAATGAATGACGGGATTTAGTGTTACCGCACCATGAAAGCAGATATACTTTATTTAACGACAGATTTTATTTGAAAGGATGAGGAAGGTGAATTCCTTCTTTCATCACCTGTTTTTTGTCTTTGTATTATCTTTGAGATTATTTTGCTACGCGAAGTGAAACATATTCATTCACGTATTCGTTTATGTATGTGGTACACTTTATAGGACTGTAGTTTACTTTTTACAAGTGTGCAATCTTTATTGGCAGGAAATCATCGTTTGCATCTGTGTGTGTGTGTATGTGTGTGTGTGTGTGTGTGTGTGTGTGTGCAGCAGTGTTTGCTGCATTGGTTCATTAGAAGCGGGGCATGCAATGTATAAATGTTTACAGTACGTTATAAAAAGGTAATTCATGTAAATGTAAATTTCAGTGTAAAATTCCACATATCAAATTAAAGTCTTAAAGAGAAGGCAGCGTCTAAAATGCTCTGTTGTTGTGGACTGAAAGTACGTCTACACCAGGGGTCACGAACCCGGTGCCCGCGGGCACCTGGTCGCTCTCAGGGACCACGTGAGTCGCCCGCAAGGCATGTTCTAAAATAGCACTAGTGACTATACAGCTCCGTCTAAAAATTGTATTTGTGTTGCTGTTCTTTTTGAATCAGTAACACTTGCATTGATGTAGATTTGAAAATGACAACACTAAATATAAATGTTAAAACAAAAATGTTTGATGTTTATATGAGCTCTGATCTGGTCTGGGTGCGGAGTAAACAAGATAACAAGACATGTTGATATGAAAGAAAACTTAATATTTTCATAATGATTGGGAGGAAAAGTGTGTGTTTCATTCGCAGGGCGACGACAGAGAGGGAGAGTGGAGAGAGGCTTCAGTACGTGTCACAAAACGTCTGTTTAAATCATAGCTTTTAAAACAAACTCTTACTTAACTGATAATTTGTACAAACGGGACAGAGTTCATGGTTTGTTCTAAAACGTTACAAAGGTAGTGATGAGTACAAGCGGGACATGATTGGAAGATGTGACTTAATGATTTCCTTAAAAATGCTACAGAAGTGATCATTTGTGAAAAAAAATGGTGTGATTTTGTGAAAATGCTACAAATGTGCTCATTCATACAAAACTGTCAGGAACAATATTTACAAAAATATCAGAGATGTAATAACTCTGACTTTCAAATATTGAAACAGGTCTGAAATATTGAAACAAATATTGAGGTCATATTAATCTTCAGTACGGGAGTCCCAGTTAAAACAGTGGTTTGTGTGGGAAATTTTATGCATGAAGTGAAATTCATTGTAACAGTATTTATCTTAAGTGACGTCAGCTTCTAGTGCAAGAAAACTCGTTGCTACAAAAAACTGATGCTGGTGCCCAGGTGGCGCAGCGGGATATTCTGCTAGCACACCAGACCTAAGATTCTGAACTTCTCGGTTCGAAATTCGGCGTTGCCACTGGTCTGCTGGGCGCCATCTAGCGGGCATAATTTTTGACTACACTAAATTGGGAGAAAATGCATAAATGAAATAGGAAAGAACTGATGCTCTGTTGTATCAGCTTTTTTTAATGTTCATGTTTTACAAACACTCTATCCTGGTCAGGTCACAGTGGTTGCACTTTCTCTAGGATCAGTGGGTACACTGCAATAATGCTCCGTGGAAAGGATGCCACTCCATCACAGGGGCTCGGCCACCCTCAGTCATAACAATTTAGT
Organism: Trichomycterus rosablanca; assembly: GCF_030014385.1. Taxonomy (NCBI): domain Eukaryota; kingdom Metazoa; phylum Chordata; class Actinopteri; order Siluriformes; family Trichomycteridae; genus Trichomycterus; species Trichomycterus rosablanca. The sequence continues at coordinate 4,143,436 of NC_086007.1, forward strand.
TGTATATAGGAAATTATTGCCTCTAACTTTGCAGCAACAATTTAGGGAAGGTCCTTTTTTGTTCCAGCATGATCGTTCCTCTTACACAAAGCAGAGTCTATAAAGACATGAAGAAAAGCTTTGTTTAAAGAAACTCCAGTGCCATGCACAGAGTCCTGACCTCAACCCCATTGAACAGTTTTGGAATGAACTGGAACATCAACTGAGACTTTCTTGATCAACATCAGTACCCAGCCATACAATCACTTTTTTAATAAATAGGCAAAAATTCCCACAGACATACTTCAAAGTCTTGTGAGAAGCCTTCTCAGTAGAGCCACTGTTGTTCTAGCTGAAAAGATTAATATTAGTGTGTTTTTTTTAATGGGATGTCCAACAGGCTCATGGTCAGGTGTCAAAATACCTTTGGCCATGTAGTGTACTGTGTACTACCAAGGATCAAATTAAAATGAGCTTATTCATAAATATTTATAGAATATGAAATTAAAATGCTTGAAGATGTTCTTAGACTTCTTTTATAGATATCAAGAAAAATAATAAAAAAGTAAAGACATACGAAATCTTAAATTAGAATTACCAGTTCAGATAGATTTTAAATTAATAGTACTATTGGATTTGTCTTTGAATGTGAACTGGATTAGTCTTTTAACATGTACTTAAAGACCTGATCCACAGATTAATCACCCTGTTTAAATCAGTGCCAACTGGATTATTAACTTCTCACTTCGTCCGCGCTCTCTGCTTTTTTATCTCATCATTGATGAGATCATTACTATTAGGACCAAAAGGTCTTAGGTCAATGCCCCACATTGTTTAAGATTGGCCTACTGACCTTGTGATTCGATAACAAGATTAAAGGGGTTTGTTAAGGTGAGAGTTTTCACCATGGTACACTTCTTAAATCCAGTAGTTTAGACTGAGCGCCCACACTGCAAACTGCAATGATCAAATTAATCTTATTGTTTGCACTGTTGCATTTGTTGGGTGTCCAATCAGACATTTTTACATAATTATAGGTGTGTGTGTGTGTGTGTGTGCAGTAAGGGGGAGCAAGGGAAAGTAGGGTAATTAGCCCGCTTCTTTTTTAGTTGTAGGCTCAGCTATTCTCTTTCCCCTTACCTGCCCTCATGCCGGGTGTTACCCATGCTGTTGTAGATATGTCCTGTATGTACTGATTATAGTTTTAATCTTATCTGCTACTTTTCATAGTATCAAAGCTTAGAATATTAGAACAGAAAGGTAAGTGTTATGTTTAATTATATAACTATTATTATTTATTTATTTTACTAACTGACTGTTCACTTACTCACTTTCTTAACCGCTTATCCAATTAGGGTCCCGGGGGTGCTGGAGCCTATCGCAACTCTCAGTGGGCACAAGGCACACAGTAACGCCCTGGACGGGGCGCCAGTCCATCGCAGAACAGACACACATACACACCCATTCACCTATAGGGCAATTCAGTGTCTTCAATTAACTTGGCTGCATGTTTTTGGACTGTGGGGGTAACCGGAGCTCCTGGAGGAAACCCACACAGACACGAGGAGAACATGCAAACTCCACACAGAAAGGACCCGGACCGCCCCGCCTGAGGAACGAACCCAGGACCTTCTTGCTGTGAGGCGACAGTGCTACCCACCGAGCCACCGTGCCGCCCCTAAGTGACTACTACTACTAATTTTACTTCATCCTTGTCTGAGTTGTGGTGGGTCAGATGGCATCTGAACACATTGGGCACAAGGCACAGATAAACTCTGGACAGGGCAGCAGTTCACTGCAGGGCGTCTCACTCACTCATTCACACACACACACACACACACACACACACACACACACTCATTTACACTCACTCATTCACACACTCATTCACTCACTCATTTACACTCACTCACTAATTCACTTACACACACACTCACTCACGCACACACACACACACACACACACTTATTCACTCACCTGGGCAGGTAGTGTGTTTGCGTGTGAGGAAAGGAGGAACTGGGCGTGATGAGTCAGGTGAAGCATTGCAACACACACTCACCCCTCAACTCAACACACAAAGAGAAACCGCACAGCAGCAGCAGCTGAGCTTTCAGCAGCTCTCTCATGGAGGCTTCACTGTCACTGTTTAACGGAAATACAGCTCACCATCAGGATTAACTACCAAATAATCTACAGAATAATTAAGTACAAGTCTGCTGTGGCATTCAGTTTGAGCAGGTAAGTGACTTTTAACTGTAATTAAATGTCAGTACTGATAATAAACGTGTAATTATTAATAAAGTGAAGTCTGAAAACATTTGTAGTAGTTCTTATACAACCTACATGATTTAAATATAATAAACAGTACAGTACCTTACTATCTACAGTGTTTAATTAACTGTTAAATTGTTCATTAAACAGCCATAAAAGATGCATTTTTATATTGTTTTATGAAAATGCATTTTGCAGTGTTAAATTAACTTAATTAATATCTTTAGGATTTAATTGTATTATGTTGCATTATATTTTATTTAAATTGAAATGATGAACATATTTAATCCTTAAATGTCCAAAAGTTACACAATGTAGCTTTAATAAAGCTTTATTTTTGTTTATACAGAGTGTTATTCATCTATACTGAGTTATTTTATGTCTATAGGTAGTGTTGGATAAACTGCTTAGAGGCCACATATATAAAAGTGATGATCCACAATTTCATTTAGCATTCAGATTACTGAAGCTATACAGAGTTTCAGCTGAATGAAACTGGACACATATGGGGTTTAATTTTGTCATGATGTACTCAAAGATTTTGTTTAATAATTAGCTTTGACCATGCAATATGACAGTATATGTAGCAGTATATCTAATAACAGCACATTTTTTCACCATACCAGTATCACTCCTCTGTTTAGTAATGGAAACAGCCCTCAGCTTTGGTAACGTAATAATGACTGAAAGAAAAATGAACAAACAAAGTTTAACTCTTTGACCTGCAGTGTGAACTTCAGTCTGAAGAAGCTTGTGACATAAACAGGGTAAATTCTGACTCTGTCATTGTTCTTTATCAAACATTTCAGTCTTACACAAACTTAAAACTGATAAGCTATGCTACCAATGAAGTAAATGTTCTGTTTGATCCTGCCGTTCATCCTTGTGTAAATCCATTGTGTAAATATTATATTAAATAGGACTATATTATTAAAGTAAATATACAGGGGTTGGACAATGAAACTGAAACACCTGTCATTTTAGTGTGGGAGGTTTCATGGCTAAATTGGACCAGTCTGGTGGCCAATCTTCATTAATTGCACATTGCACCAGTAAGAAGGTTCAATTAGCAGGGTAAGAGCACAGTTTTGCTCAAAATATTGCAATGCACACAACATTATGGGTGACATACCAGAGTTCAAAAGAGGACAAATTGTTGGTGCACGTCTTGCTGGCGCATCTGTGACCAAGACAGCAAGTCTTTGTGATGTATCAAGAGCCACGGTATCCAGGGTAATGTCAGCATACCACCAAGAAGGACAAACCACATCCAACAGGATTAACTGTGGACGCAAGAGGAAGCTGTCTGAAAGGGATGTTCGGGTGCTAACCCGGATTGTATCCAAAAAACATAAAACCACGGCTGCCCAAATCACGGCAGAATTAAATGTGCACCTCAACTCTCCTGTTTCCACCAGAACTGTCCGTCGGGAGCTCCACAGGGTCAATATACACGGCCGGGCTGCTATAGCCAAACCTTTGGTCACTCGTGCCAATGCCAAACGTCGGTTTCAATGGTGCAAGGAGCGCAAATCTTGGGCTGTGGACAATGTGAAACATGTATTGTTCTCTGATGAGTCCACCTTTACTGTTTTCCCCACATCCGGGAGAGTTACGGTGTGGAGAAGCCCCAAAGAAGCGTACCACCCAGACTGTTGCATGCCCAGAGTGAAGCATGGGGGTGGATCAGTGATGGTTTGGGCTGCCATATCATGGCATTCCCTTGGCCCAATACTTGTGCTAGATGGGCGCGTCACTGCCAAGGACTACCGAACCATTCTGGAGGACCATGTGCATCCAATGGTTCAAACATTGTATCCTGAAGGCGGTGCCGTGTATCAGGATGACAATGCACCAATACACACAGCAAGACTGGTGAAAGATTGGTTTGATGAACATGAAAGTGAAGTTGAACATCTCCCATGGCCTGCACAGTCACCAGATCTAAATATTATTGAGCCACTTTGGGGTGTTTTGGAGAAGCGAGTTTTCCTCCACCAGCATCACGTAGTGACCTGGCCACTATCCTGCAAGAAGAATGGCTTAAAATCCCTCTGACCACTGTGCAGGACTTGTATATGTCATTTCCAAGACGAATTGACGCTGTATTGGCCGCAAAAGGAGGCCCTACACCATACTAATAAATTATTGTGGTCTAAAACCAGGTGTTTCAGTTTCATTGTCCAAACCCTGTACATTTAAGGCATTTAGCAGATGTCTTTATGCGAAGCGACTTACATCACAGTATACAGTCTGAGCAATTGGGGGTTAAGGGTCTTGCTCAAGAGCCCAACATCAACAATGTTGTGGCACTGGTGAGGATTGAACCATCGACCTTCTGATTACTAGTCCAGTACCATAACCACTAGGCTACGGCTTATATAAAAAGGAAGGTAAGCGTAAGTTTAGCTGTTCTGCCAGTTACTTACTGAATTAGTTCATCAACAAGCTGCTTGATAACTGATACTGTCCATATTTGTTCATATTTTCGTAACATTCGTTTTAATTTTAATACTATGCAACATTATACAGTTATGTTAAATAGGAACAAACCACGTTTGGAAGTACACTACTGAAAGAAACTGCTACTATTGTGGACAGCTAAAATATCTTACAGTTATAGTTATACAAGGTTTAAAAGTCTGGGTCCTGCTTCAAGCAACATTGCTAAGCTAAAAGTGCACTGTAGAGCATCACCTCTCTCTCTTTCTTTTGACAGGGTGGTAGATCTGAGTTGGACCCTACCAAGCACTGGGGCAAATTGGAAAAAATGGAGCAACATATATAGCACTCACAACTGCCATAAGCCATGGCTGAACCACCACCTCCAGCTGCACCGCCTCCACCTCCTCCGCCACCACCACCGCCTCCGCCACCACCACCCCCTCCACCACCTCCGGCACCCCCCTTTGCGGGAGGAAGGGCACTTAGCCGGGCGGCCAGATCAGGATCCAGAATGAGGAACTTTAACTGGGAGGCTATACCTCAGGACACGGTGCTGGGAAAACACAACATCTGGACGACGGAGAAGAAAAGGGAGTACGAGCTCGACACCCGGCACATGGAGGAGCTGTTCAGTCGCAGTGATGAAGTCGACAACCAGGTCAAGGCCTCCAAACGGATGAGTTTAAGAGGCATGCCAGCCAATGCCCTAGTTCCAGAAATGGTCAGTATTTTTCCACTGCTTTTGTTTTATTATGTAAAATCTAATTCAGACTATATTTGGATTTGTTTTTTTTACTATTTTTTAATAAAGTCCTGCATGTGCTAATAATTGATGATATAATTGGTCAGTATGCTCTGTTTCTTGCTTCTGTCCATCCAGTATTATCCAGTGGTTTACTATGTGTACAAAGCCAAGTTAGCTAATCTTATTAACAGTGACTTATGCAAAACTCTGCTAATAACTAAAGCTTTCTGTACAGGTGGGACCTGATTTGGTCCACCATGTTAATTTTGAGGCTGTAACTTGCCTTTACGAAGCCTGCAAAACTAAAAATACTTGTCAGTTTATGTGTAACTAAGTTGCTAACTTTACCACAATGGCAGACCATATCTGGCTAATATCTTCCAACGCCAGTCTGACCGTGTCTGATTTGCAACTGGTTTGACAGTGTTGGGGGTATCTTCCACAAAAAAATGAATATTAGAACTGAAAGCTCTGACGGCAGCACAGCAAAGTTGTCTCTGCCACGTGACAGCATTGGTGCTGAGAACCTGACTTTGATCCCCACCTTCAGTTTCAGATGTTTTAGCAGTGTCTGTGTAGGATTCCTGTGGGTACTACAAATGTGTGGGTATTCACTGTGGTTGATTATTTTAGTTATATTAGTTCAGTTCTAATGCAATAATAGTAATACTGCTGCTCTGCACTGGTTTGGTTTGTTGAGTTTGTTGGGTAGCTTATGCATTAGCTCAGGACTGTTACTGTTTATTACACTGTTACTGGTTTGTTTATATCTGCCAGATAACCGAATGTTAGGTAATAATCATTTGATTTTAGCTGTGATTGTTATTTTAGGAAAAGCAGTTGTGTTTTCAGCCTTTGAGTTTCTCATTTCTTCGCTATGCTGGTGGAGCTGATTCTGTTTGCTGAAGGTGGATTTTTACCTTTGTTGAATACCTACACTTGTCCAATGACATATGCTGCTCATTTCATTATGTTTATTATATTAAACTCTACTAAGTACATTGTTTAGACAACAATAAGAACTGGGTAGGGCTTTTAAACAACACAACTGAAAAGGTTGTGGCTCTTTCATTCTACATATCCAGTAGTTAAAAAAACCAATAACATTATACAATAGTGAAGTAGTTTATCATTTGGAATTAGGACTGAATATGAATATGAGAACTAAAAATACCACACTGTTGGTAATTTCAACATGTTTTTAATATTGTATTAATTAATATCAGTCATTTAGTAACTGGCCCCTTTCCTATGGGGAATTTGGCCAAAAGAAAGACTGTTAGTGTGGTAAAATCTACCAGATTTCTGTTTGTATTCTTATCAGTTGTAGGTCTATCTATTGAGCCATACTCTTTTGAATTGATTTTCCAGTTTACCTTTACTGTGTGCATTGATGTTATTAACTCCTCACTACACAAACCTGAACTTAGTGTGTAATATCTCACTAATTAACCAGATTTCCAAATCAGCTCCACACGACAATAATCAACAGCAGTGAAAAGTCGTTAATTTGTGCTTTTCTTCTCACCAGGTGTCCATTCTCAGCGCCAAGAAGAACATGAACATTGGCATTTTCCTCAAACAGTTCAGGAGGTGAGTGTGTCATCATCTAACCTGGAAACACAAAACAGCAAAACTCTTAAGATTTTCTGTGCAATATCAAGGGCATAGTGCATTTCGAGTTCCACCCTGGACTCTCCACAAGTCTCTGCAAGTCAGGCATGTGTAGAATTGCCTCATAGCCTCAGTGAAATCTTTCTGTTTCCTGCAGAGCGCGAGTCTGAAGATAAGAGGACAGATCTTTACTTTAAGCATTTTCAGCTGACAGATTAGATCACACTATATATATACAGTATATATATATATATATATATATATATACACACACACACACACACACACACACACACACACACATACAGTGTATCACAAAAGTGAGTACACCCCTCACATTTCTGCAGATATTTAAGTATATCTTTTCATGGGACAACACTGACAAAATGACACTTTGACACAATGAAAAGTAGTCTGTGTGCAGCTTATATAACAGTGTAAATTTATTCTTCCCTCAAAATAACTCAATATACAGCCATTAATGTCTAAACCACCGGCAACAAAAGTGAGTACACCCCTTAGTGAAAGTTCCTGAAGTGTCAATATTTTGTGTGGCCATCATTATTTCCCAGAACTGCCTTAACTCTCCTGGGCATGGAGTTTACCAGAGCTTCACAGGTTGCCACTGGAATGCTTTTCCACTCCTCCATGACGACATCACGGAGCTGGCGGATATTCGAGACTTTGCGCTCCTCCACCTTCCGCTTGAGGATGCCCCAAAGATGTTCTATTGGGTTTAGGTCTGGAGACATGCTTGGCCAGTCCATCACCTTTACCCTCAGCCTCTTCAATAAAGCAGTGGTCGTCTTAGAGGTGTGTTTGGGGTCATTATCATGCTGGAACACTGCCCTGCGACCCAGTTTCCGGAGGGAGGGGATCATGCTCTGCTTCAGTATTTCACAGTACATATTGGAGTTCATGTGTCCCTCAATGAAATGTAACTCCCCAACACCTGCTGCACTCATGCAGCCCCAGACCATGGCATTCCCACCACCATGCTTGACTGTAGGCATGACACACTTATCTTTGTACTCCTCACCTGATTGCCGCCACACATGCTTGAGACCATCTGAACCAAACAAATTAATCTTGGTCTCATCAGACCATAGGACATGGTTCCAGTAATCCATGTCCTTTGTTGACATGTCTTCAGCAAACTGTTTGCGGGCTTTCTTGTGTAGAGATTTCAGAAGAGGCTTCCTTCTGGGGTGACAGCCATGCAGACCAATTTGATGTAGTGTGCGGCGTATGGTCTGAGCACTGACAGGCTGACCCCCCACCTTTTCAATCTCTGCAGCAATGCTGACAGCACTCCTGCGCCTATCTTTTAAAGACAGCAGTTGGATGTGACGCTGAGCACGTGCACTCAGCTTCTTTGGACGACCAACGCGAGGTCTGTTCTGAGTGGACCCTGCTCTTTAAAAACGCTGGATGATCTTGGCCACTGTGCTGCAGCTCAGTTTCAGGGTGTTGGCAATCTTCTTGTAGCCTTGGCCATCTTCATGTAGCGCAACAGTTCGTCTTTTAGGATCCTCAGAGAGTTCTTTGCCATGAGGTGCCATGTTGGAACTTTCAGTGACCAGTATGAGAGAGTGTGAGAGCTGTACTACTAAATTGAACACACCTGCTCCCTATGCACACCTGAGACCTAGTAACACTAACAAGTCACATGACATTTTGGAGGGAAAATGACAAGCAGTGCTCAATTTGGACATTTAGGGGTGTAGTCTCTTAGGGGTGTACTCACTTTTGTTGCCGGTGGTTTAGACATTAATGGCTGTATATTGAGTTATTTTAAGGGAAGAATAAATTTACACTGTTATATAAGCTGCACACAGACTACTTTTCATTGTGTCAAAGTGTCATTTTGTCAGTGTTGTCCCATGAAAAGATATACTTAAATATCTGCAGAAATGTGAGGGGTGTACTCACTTTTGTGATACACTGTATATACAGGGGTTGGACAAAATAACTGAAACACCTGTCATTTTAGTGTGGGAGGTTTCATGGCTAAATTGGACCAGTCTGGTGGCCAATCTTCATTAATTGCACATTGCACCAGTAAGAGCAGAGTGTGAAGGTTCAATTAGCAGGGTAAGAGCACAGTTTTGCTCAAAATATTGCAATGCACACAACATTATGGGTGACATACCAGAGTTCAAAAGAGGACAAATTGTTGGTGCACGTCTTGCTGGCGCATCTGTGACCAAGACAGCAAGTCTTTGTGATGTATCAAGAGCCACGGTATCCAGGGTAATGTCAGCATACCACCAAGAAGGACAAACCACATCCAACAGGATTAACTGTGGACGCAAGAGGAAGCTGTCTGAAAGGGATGTTCGGGTGCTAACCCGGATTGTATCCAAAAAACATAAAGCCACGGCTGCCCAAATCACGGCAGAATTAAATGTGCACCTCAACTCTCCTGTTTCCACCAGAACTGTCCGTCGGGAGCTCCACAGGGTCAATATACACGGCCGGGCTGCTATAGCCAAACCTTTGGTCACTCGTGCCAATGCCAAACGTCGGTTTCAATGGTGCAAGGAGCGCAAATCTTGGGCTGTGGACAATGTGAAACATGTATTGTTCTCTGATGAGTCCACCTTTACTGTTTTCCCCACATCCGGGAGAGTTACGGTGTGGAGAAGCCCCAAAGAAGCGTACCACCCAGACTGTTGCATGCCCAGAGTGAAGCATGGGGGTGGATCAGTGATGGTTTGGGCTGCCATATCATGGCATTCCCTTGGCCCAATACTTGTGCTAGATGGGCGCGTCACTGCCAAGGACTACCAAACCATTCTGGAGGACCATGTGCATCCAATGGCGGTGCCGTGTATCAGGATGACAATGCACCAATACACACAGCAAGACTGGTGAAAGATTGGTTTGATGAACATGAAAGTGAAGTTGAACATCTCCCATGGCCTGCACAGTCACCAGATCTAAATATTATTGAGCCACTTTGGGGTGTTTTGGAGAAGCGAGTCAGGAAACGTTTTCCTCCACCAGCATCATGTAGTGACCTGGCCACTATCCTGCAAGAAGAATGGCTTAAAATCCCTCTGACCACTGTGCAGGACTTGTACAGTGCCTTGCAAAAGTATTCGGCCCCCTTGAACTTTTCAACCTTTTGCCACATTTCAGGCTTCAAACATAACGATATGAAATTGTAATTTTTTGTGAAGAATCAACAACAAGTGGGACACAATCGTGAAGTGGAACGAAATTTATTGGATATTTTAAACTTTTTTTAGAAATAAAAAACTGAAAAGTGGGGCGTGCAATATTATTCAGCCCCCTTGCGTTAATACTTTGTAGCGCCACCTTTTGCTGCGATTACAGCTGCAAGTCGCTTGGGGTATGTCTCTATCAGTTTTGCACATCGAGAGACAGACATTTTTGCCCATTCTTCCTTGCAAAACAGCTCGAGCTCAGTGAGGTTGGATGGAGAGCGTTTGTGAACAGCAGTTTTCAGCTCTTTCCACAGATTCTCGATGGGATTCAGGTCTGGACTTTGACTTGGCCATTCTAACACCTGGATACGTTTATTTGTGAACCATTCCATTGTAGATTTTGCTTTATGTTTTGGATCATTGTCTTGTTGGAAGATAAATCTCCGTCCCAGTCTCAGGTCTTTTGCAGACTGCAACAGGTTTTCTTCCAGAATGGTCCTGTATTTGGCTCCATCCATCTTCCCATCAATTTTAACCATCTTCCCTGTCCCTGCTGAAGAAAAGCAGGCCCAAACCATGATGCTGCCACCACCATGTTTGACAGTGGGGATGGTGTGTTCAGGGTGATGAGCTGTGTTGCTTTTACACCAAACATAACGTTTTGCATTGTGGCCAAAAAGTTCGATTTTGGTTTCATCTGACCAGAGCACCTTCTTCCACATGTTTGGTGTGTCTCCCAGGTGACTTTTTATAGATATCTTTGAGAAATGGCTTTCTTCTTGCCACTCTTCCATAAAGGCCAGATTTGTGCAGTGTACGACTGATTGTGTCCTATGGACAGAGTCTCTCACCTCAGCTGTAGATCTCTGCAGTTCATTCAGAGTGATCATGGGCCTCTTGGCTGCATCTCTGATCAGTCTTCTCCTTGTTTGAGCTGAAAGTTTAGAGGGACGGCCGGGTCTTGGTAGATTTGCAGTGGTCTGATACTCCTTCCATTTCAATATGATCGCTTGCACAGTGCTCCTTGAGATGTTTAAAGCTTGGGAAATCTTTTTGTATCCAAATCCGGCTTTAAACTTCTCCACAACAGTATCTCGGACCTGCCTGGTGTGTTCCTTGGTCTTCATGATGCTCTCTGCGCTTTAAACAGAACTCTGAGACTGTCACAGAGCAGGTGCATTTATACGGAGACTTGATTACACACAGGTGGATTCTATTTATCACCATCAGTCATTTAGGTCAACATTGGATCATTCAGAGATCCTCACTGAACTTCTGGAGTGAGTTTGCTGCACTGAAAGTAAAGGGGCTGAATAATATTGCACGCCCCACTTTTTAGTTTTTTATTTCTAGAAAAAGTTTAAAATATCCAATAAATTTCGTTCCACTTCACGATTGTGTCCCACTTGTTGATTCTTCACAAAAAATTACAATTTCATATCGTTATGTTTGAAGCCTGAAATGTGGCAAAAGGTTGAAAAGTTCAAGGGGGCTGAATACTTTTGCAAGGCACTGTATATGTCATTTCCAAGAAGAATTGACGCTGTATTGGCCGCAAAAGGAGGCCCTACACCATACTAATAAATTATTGTGGTCTAAAACCAGGTGTTTCAGGTATTTTGTCCAACCCCTGTATATATGTATCAGAATGTATGCCATAGTGCCCAATATTCACCCATGTTTCCCATTGTATGTGGCACGTGAGCATCAGAACTGGACCATGGTGCAATGGAAGAGTATAGCCAGGTCTGATGAATAACATTTCTTTTACATTATGTGGACTGCCGGGTGCATGTGTGTCACTTACACACCAAAAATGGCACCAGGATGCATCATGGGAGAAAAACAAGCCAGAAGAATCAGGGTGATGCTCTGGGCAATGTTTTGCTGTAAATTCTTGATTCCTGGCATTAATCTGAATGCCAGTTTGACACAAACCACATTCCCAAACATGCAGATCAGGTATTTCTTGATACAGTGGCCTTTTTCAGCAGAAAATCCACCTGCTCCACTGCAAAATGGTTCAGAAATGGTTTGAGGAACATAAAGAGTTCAAGATGTTGACTTGGCTATTAGCAATGTATGAAATCTATAAGTCTGGCTGGGCAATAAGTCCGTACCATGGAGGCCCCATCCTTTAATGTACAGGACTTTAATAGACTGCTGTTAACATATTGGTGCACATATCACAAGACATTTCAAAGATCTTGAGAGTTCATGCCTTGACAAGCTGTTTTGGCAGCATGAGGGGGTCACGTCATTAAATATATTTTAACTTATTACTTAAGCTCCAGACCAGTGATCTGTGCCTAGAAAAAGGCAGCTTCAGACCTATTTCAAGGGTTTACAAAATGATGCCTGGATACTTTAGTTCTGTGTCATGGATTTAAGTGCATGACTTGAAGTGCAGTCCAGCTTAAAGTACTTATCAGTGTTTAAAATCCTTCTTAGTGTAGAGGAGCTGATTCAATTAAACTCATACAACTTGTTCAGGCAATTATCCGTGTTTCTGTTATGATGTTATGGCAGCCAGCGGTGCTTAAAGGATTAAACCTGCGTTCTGCAACAGTGAGGCATGTGCTTGCTTGTTTAGCCTGCTAATAACCAAAAGGCTAACCTGTTTTACAGTAGCTTTTAATAACTGGGTGCAAACAAATTAAGGAACGTAACTGTTGGGTTACAGATTTATGCTGCAGTAAATGTTTAATTGTTGTTGTACAGGTTAAGGCTTAAGAAATCGATTCAATGTGATTTTTTGTACAGGGACTCAGTCCTGCTGGAACAGGACAGGGCCTTGCTTGAAGCATGTAATTTATTTTATGTACTTCACTTCATACACCTGATGGCAATGAGTGTGACTAAAACATCAAAACACAACCAGTTAGCGTTAGAGTGGCGTCCACATACTGTGAGCCATATAGAGAAAAGGCTACAGTTTTCCTCCCAACCAGCTTTAGTATTACTTGGAATAATCTTATATACATGTTCATTGAATAATTTTATTTTCTTAAGGGATGAAAGAGGTTCAAATCTACCTTGCAGTCTGTGCTTTAGAAAATCCCATCAAGGTTCATTGATGTTTAAAGTCTGTAATTGTGTGGGCCATGAAAAGTTCTTGACATTATCTTGTTAGTTGACATTATGCTATATAATTGTTATTTTATTGGGTGTGTTTTATCAACTACCCATTTGTTCGCCCCGTGTCTGTGTGGGTTTTCTCCGCAGTCCAAAAACATGCAAGTGAGGTGAATTGGGGATACAAAATTGTCCATGACTGTGTTTGACATTAAACTGAGGAATCTTGTGTAAAGAATAACTACCGTTTCTGTCATAAATGTAACCAAAGTGTAAAAAATTACGTTAAAATCCTAATAAACAAACAACATTAACTACCCATTAAAATGTTGTCTGTTTCTGTCAGTGAGCTTCCACTTGCCATCACTGCTCCTCTTTTTACTGATTTAAGAGACTTTTATTTTTGAACAACCTGAGTTAGCTCTCTATAACCTCTTGTGTTTTCCTACAGGTCAGTAAAGGAAATCATTGAGGACATCTATCAAGGCAGGAGTAAAGGATTTGGGGTTGGAAAACTGCAGGAGCTTTTAAAACTGCTGCCCGAGTCTGGAGAGGTATTGATATTTAACAAGTCTATCTATAAAGATGCCTTTAGCAGGAAAAACTGGGATCGGACAAACAGTCCAGCAACACGGCTGTAGATTATTTTCACCTGGTTTGGGGAGGTGGAAGAAATGACCACAACACTCCCTGACAATACTTGACCAAACCTTAATAAATGAGGTTGATGAGTCCTGACCTCAGCCTTACTGAACAGCTTTGGAATGAGCTGAAACATCAACGGAGGCTTTCTTGACCAACATCAGTGTCCAGCATGCAAATGTTCATTTTACTTAATGGGCACAAATTCCCACACACATACTTCTAAGTCTTGTGAGAAGCCTTTTTAGAAGAGTGGCTGTTGTTCTAGCTGAAAAGATCACACAGTGGTCACTCTGTTTTAATACCATTTGTTATTGAAATAAGCTCTTGGTCAGGTGTCCAAATACTTCTGGCTGTTTGCAAGCTGTTTACTGAACCACACCATACCCTCCAAATTCACATCATGCTCACTCCGCCCATCATCACCCTGATACACCCTGTCAAAGCAAAAAGTGAGATAAAAGTGGGGCGGGACTACAGCGGTACGGTCCAAAACATACAGTCATATTTCATTGGGCCATGAGTTGCCATGACGACTGTTGTTGTTTATTAATATGAATAATTATTGACACCTATAAGGCAAATTGCACTGACATTAAGAACATTCTGCTCCTGACTCCTCCACCTCTACTGAAAATATGTGCACCTAACACTCGGCCTTATATAGAAGCCGAGCAGCTCTGCATTAGCTGCTGACGATTTTCACAAGAATTTGTAGTGTGACTATGGGAATTTGTGTGCATTAGTCTAAATAGCATTTCTGTGTTTAGGCATGTTTGTAATGTTGAATAATAGGTTTGGCTTCCAACTAATGTTGTAATTAATCCCAAAATATTCAATAGGCTTAACGGCTCTTTGACAGCTCCTGGGATTCCTCCACACCAAACAGAGGAGCACAGTCATGCAGAAACATGCAAGGACCTTCCATAAACTGTTGTCACAAATTCAAAATTTCTGCTTGCAAGACTGCAACACTTAATATCCTTAGTTTCCAAACTATTAAGACTGTAATTAATGAGAAAGACACAGTGGTAAACACGTCTCTGTTAGTGTGTCGCAGGAATCAAATTCCAAATCCAAAGTCCAGAAATATTAACAAATCACAGATTCTTGTGTTAGTTGCATTTTACAAAATGTCTCAACTTTAAAAAAAAAAATAGGATTGTATGTTTGAGGAGTTAGGAAAGAAGTCACAGTAGTTTTATTTTTTTATATTCTGTCACAGAAGAAAAACAAACAGTTGTAAAAATTACCGAAATCCCAAAATTGCCATGGAAAAATGTCCTTTATGAGTTCGTGTAAGCGTTTGAAGCTGTAATTTGAATGTTCTTCATGTGTTATATTTATTTTAGGTGAAGAAGCTTCTTGCTTTTAAAGGAAACCCTTCGACTCTTTCTGAAGCTGATCAGTTCATGGTAGAACTTGTAAAAGTTCCTTGGTGGGTCACAATTCATTATTATTTTTTTATTTTTTGTATATTTATTATAAATTTTTTTAATATTTATTCTTGTTGTATTTAATGTGCTGTAATGTATTTCTACAGTGTCCTTGGGTACCTTGAAAGATGCTTAGAAATAAAATTATATTATTATTGTTGTTGTTTTGTAGGCAACATTTTATCAAACATATATTAATCTATTAAAGTCCAACAATCGTATGGTCAGCAGGTGTTCAAATACTTTTGGACATATAATGTATGTTTGGCAAAAAGCAAATACAGCATTTTATAGTAAGAACATTATAGCAACAATAAAACATGATGGTGTTAGTGTGACGGTGTTGCGTTAGGACCTGAACAAGAAGCTGTTTTGAACCAAACAAACTCTTGAATAAATTCTGTTCATGAGCTGAACGTGAGGCGTAATTGGGTTTTGCAGCCTGACACAGACTGAAACACAAAAGCATGCACATCTGAATGGCTGAAAGGAAACAAAACCGGGTTTGAAGTGGCCAAGTCAAAGTCCTGACTACTAACATAGTAGAACTGGTGTCTTATAATTGAAACATTTCTGAAAACAGTTCAGAGGCAGTTTAGGGAAGGCCCTTTCCTGTTTTCTGCCCTGACCTCAGCCCCACTGAATAGCTTTAGAATAAACTGGAATCACTTGCTGTTTTTTTTTCCAACATCTGTAGGGCAGTTGTAGCCTAGCAGTTAAGATACTGGAGTAGTAATCAGAAGATCACTCAAACCCAACCACTGCCAGTTTGCCACTGTTGGGCCCTTAAGCAAGGCCCTTAACCTTCAATTGCTTAGACTGTATACTGTAAGTCGCTTTGGATAAAAGCGTCTGCTAAATGCTAAAAATGTCAATGTAAACATCTGTGCCCAGCCATGCAAATGCCTTTTTGACTGAAGGGGCAGAAATTCCCATAGACATAGTTCAAAGTCTTGTGAGATGCCTTTTCAGAAGAATGTCTATTGTTATAAGTGAAAAGATCACATAGAGGTCACTCTGTTTAAATACCATTTGTCATCATTTCGGCCATATACTGTATATGAAAAAGCAAAGGCAATCAGACATAAGGAAAATAACTTTATTTACAATTGTAATAATTATTATTTATGATATTGAGACTATATAATATTAATAAACTTACACAAATGAATTAGAATTTTGATCTAACTCAGCTCTCCTGTTTCATCAGCTATGAGGAGCGCTTGAAGTGTTTAGTACTTAAAGAGGAATTTGCTCCATTCATGGATGAGGTGACTCACTCCATAGCCACTATGACATCAGCTGGGAAAGGTAAAACCACACCCTGATTTTATCCTCTGTCAACAGAACAGAGCTTTCTAACAACCGCGGCTCATTTCCTGTGTTTCCATACTTACTCCCTTTTTTAATGCTAATTTTGGTAAGAGTGAGTGACTTTTAGGTAGCCACTATCTGAAAAACTCCACACTAGCATTATGATTAAATCACACTGTCAAAATGTTTTAACATTTCTAATTACCACACATTACTAGCCATAATCTAATGAATCCAAAACAATTCTTGCCTGGTGGGCTAGATGTCAAACTGTGGAAGGGACTAACACAAAGATTTATCTATCACAGATTCATTAACTTTATATATTCCTCATTAAAAACAAACACAGGAGCACAAATAAAACACTTTTCATAGTTTTCAACTGTCATGTTTCTCTTTATTTAAGATTCTGACATGTCTAAAATGACAAGTTTAAAATAGATAAGCAGACGAGGACAGAGGTCCAAAAAACACTTGTTCTAGAGGAAAATATTATTTACAGCCCAGTCAACATAAATACGAGCAAAATTTGATCATACTCACTGTAATCCAACGTGTTTCAGAGCTGTTGGACTGTGTGGATCTTCATTCTGTCATCCAGCTGGTACTGAAGACGGGGAACTACATGAATTCTGTAAGTACTATTATTATTATTAATATTATTATTATTGTTGTTTTTTTGTTGTTGTTGTTGTTACTATTTTATCTATAACTGTGGTGTAAAATAATATTTAACCCCTTTCTAAAATCATTTATATAATTTGTCTAAATGAATGATAAGCCGGTGGCTTATCACAGTGGCTAAGTGGCTCGCCTAACAGCAAGAAGGTCCTGGGCTTGATCCCCAGGTGGGGCGGTCCGGATCCTTTCTGTGTGGAGTTTGCATGTTCTCCCTGTGTCCGCGTGGGTTTCCTCCAGGAGCTCCGGTTTCCTCCCACAGTCCAGAGTGAGTGAGGTGAATTGGAGACACTAAATTGTCCATGACTGTGTTTGATATAACCTTGTGAACTGATGAATCTTGTGTAATGAGTAACTACCGTACTTATCATGAACGTATGTAAAACATGACATTAAAATTCTAATAAATAAACAAACAAACGAATGAATGATATTTACATATAATTTACTCAAACAGTATGTTACAAAATAACTTTTTCATTTTTTATTTGTATTTTAATTTGCATTTATTTATTCTTGCATTTTTTGCAAATAATAAATGATCACATGTTAAGGCACAAGTTGGCTACAGTTCTTATAACTGTTAAATGTATAATAACAATTATAAATAAACTTATATATGTTTTTAGGGCATTTTTAAAAATGTTAGCAGGTGGGCGACTCCTGGATAGTTTCTTCTGCAAGTTTAGGAAAGTCTTAGAGCTTTAGATCTGACTTTGTAAAACATTTTGTACTAATATATTTCAAGTTTTCTCTTTAGCTCTTTAAAATAAATTATTTTGATTTTGGCATAGTGTTTCTGTAGAGGTTTTAAGGTCATTTATAGTTGACAAGATGTTAAAAGCCTGGTTTTTCGATTAAATGTGGTCACATCTGCTTGATTAACTAACCAAGAGGACGTTTACTTTCACAAGGCTGATAAAGTTTTAGGAGCAATTACTGAAGCAGTTACTTATTCACATCTCTGTATGATGTACTGACATTTATCTGATGTTTATCTGCTCTTTCTTCTCAGGGTGGTTACGCTGGCAGCGCAGTGGGTTTCCGCATGACGTCTCTTCTTAAACTAGCCGACACAAAAGCCAACAAGCCAGGAATGAACCTCATGCACTATGTCGTGATGGTAAATGAGAATTTATTTATTCATAAAGCTTTATTCTGTTTGTTTGTACTCATGTTGTCTCTTACTTTGACCTACAGCAAGCTCAGAAGAGTGACGCTGACCTGCTACAGTTTACTGAACAACTCACACACATTGGAGCTGCAGCAAGGTTTGTCATGTTTTTAAAATGTATTTTATTATTAAATCTGTTCATGTTTATTAAGCAAATATTAAATTATTTGAATTGGTGCATCATTTCTAGTCAGCACAGCTTCTACTAGGAAAAAAGATTTGATGATAACTGGTGTCTCATTTTAATTAATAATATACTATTATACACAAAGTCTATTATTGGGATTATTGCTAAAAAGCTTTTCATTACATATTGACTGATTAATATTTAATATTATCCAAGCTATATTAATATTTATTAGTATCAGTACAGGGTGGCACGGTGGCACGGTGGCTCGGTGGGTAGCACTGTCAACTCTCAGCAAGAAGGTCCTGGGTTCAATCCCCAGGTGGGGCGGTCCGGGTCCTTTCTGTGCGTCCATTGAAAAGCTGGGATAGGCCTAATTGGATAACCCTAATTGGATAAGCGGGTAAGAAAGTGAGTGAGTGAGAGTCAGTATCAGTTCAGATCAGTATTGACCGATACTGCTTTGGGAGGCCAGTATCAATTTCTGATCAGGAAATGCTGTTTAATGTGAGCACTCTCAAACCTTTTGTATGAAAGGCATCTCTGTCTGTCTTCTCTGTGTCTGCAGGTAAAGAGAAAAACATATATATATACAGTATATGAAAAATAAATGCACTATATGGCCAAAAGTTTATAAACACCTGACCATGAGCTTGCTGGTGTAAATGCAGCTGAATTAAACCTGAAAACTGGCACAAAAGCCCTAAATTCTTCAACTCAGAACCCAAACATAGAGAGATAAATGATAAAATAACTTGTTCTATAAAGCTCTGATGTGTGGAAGTGTAAAACATTCTTCCGAGCACAGCAGCAGCTCTATAAATCTACTTTAGTTTATTATGGAGAACTGGATCTGACTGCTGTTTTTCCTGTCTGGTTTGATTACTCGCGGTTATTGTTTTTCTGCCTCCAGCACAAACTTTGTGCAACATGCAGTGTGATATGATGTAAGAGAGAACATTGTTCACCTCTCTGCAGGATCCACAAACAGGAAATTGAATCAGAGTTTCAGAAAAAAGTGACTGAAGTCCAGGAGATGAGAAAAGCCGCTGATAAACAGGCCGACCTGGCAGATCAGATGGAAGAGTTTTTTCAGGTACGTTGATCTATATGACCAAAAGTATGTGGATATTCCTTTTGCTTTTGGAGCACAGGGTGTTTTAGTCTTTTCTGTTCCAGCGTTATTGTGTCCCTGTCCATAAATACATGGTTTGACCAGTTTGGTGTCTGACCTCAACTTCATTAAAACTGCTGTTGAATGCAAGTCAGCCCAGTGGCTACACACTTTAAAATCTTAAAGCCAGACGAGTGGAGGCTGTTAGGTACCTTTGTGTGATATTTTTGATGAACAATCTGACAAATATGCAGTAGTAAATATTGCATATCCAAGCCTACATATTCTTCTTTGATATTTTTATTCTTATATTTATACCTGTATATATATAGCGGTTATAATCTATATTATTATCATTTATATAGTATTATTACTATCTGTATATTACAACTATTATGCTCATTCATACTTCTGATATTATATTTTTATATTATACTATATTATATAAATATATCTGATATTATATTTTTTATATTTAATTTTTATCCCTATATATACCTATATATATATATAAAACAATGTATATTATTGCTCCTATTGTACATACTTATATACTTATCGGTTATATACCTATAACCGATATATCGTATATTGTAGATATTTATACCTATAACTATATCTATATTTCTATATTTATACTTATATCTCTGTATATATTATTTACATATTATTATTATGCCAGATGCACAATTTGCACATACTTTTTGCGTACCATATATTGTAGATTGTATATATGCACATTGTACATTTGCTACACTCTACTTACTTTCTTTGTATTTGTATTAGTTCTTCTTATTTTGCTAGTTCAACTACTGGAGGCCGATAATTTCCCTCTGGTTAAATAAAGTATATGTCTGTCTGTCTGTCTGTCTATCTATCTATCTAGTAATTGAAAAGAAAGTAATTACTTCTTTATATCACTGTATATTGTTAATAATAATAATAATAATCTACTTTTTTCATTCTGTGTTGCCTAGTATGCTGAATCCAGCATTGCTGAAACCCAGGCTTCGTTCCAGATGCTGAACGCAGTCACTGTGTCAGTGGCGGAGTTTTACTGTGAGGATCCGAGTGAGTTCAGACTGGAGGATTGCTGCTCTATATTCCACTCCTTCTGTGAAAGATTCACTCGAGCTCTTAAGGTAAAAAAAACACACTCATTTATATTCAGGTGCTATCAGGCACATTTGAATATTATTATCTCTTATTTGAAAGGTTTGGTGGGCATGTTTTCTTCTATTTGTAATGTTTTTTTTTTTTTAATTATCTTGATTTTTTTTCCTCAGGAGAACGTGGATCGAGAGATGGCCGAGGCTAAACGAAAGCAGCAGGAGCGTCTACAATCTGCTGCCAAACGACGATCCACGGCTACGTGCTCCATGCGGGACAGGGAGATAGACGGCGTCGCGTTAGAGTCGGTTCTTCAGCGCTTCCTAATCCCTCCTGAATCTCGAAGGAGAGCCAGAACACCCTCACCAACTGGAATGAACCCTCCAGAAATAATAGGTAAAGGTAACCGCTCTAATAAAGACTCTAAAAAGCCCAGCTTGACCCTGAACTTGCCCCAGTCCTCAATGGAAAAGGAGAACGTGAACGAAAAAAAGACACCGAAGAAAAAACTGAGCCCGTTGTGGAAGAAGCTTGGGAACCGAATTTCTGTCACGATTGAGGATGATGAAGGTCAGACAGAGGAAGAGGTTAAAAAACTTCGGGAAGTGTCGCAGAAAGTGTTGCGTTATCAGTCCAGTCGAGGGAGCGTAACGTCCGGGGAGTTTCTCTCACCAGCGGCGTCTCCACTTCGCCGAAGTTTTCAAGAGGAAGGTGAAACACCGTCAACGGTTCCAAATGGTAAGGACAGCAACCCTACTGAACCACTCAAAAGTCCAGTTTTTTTTATTCCAAATAGCCCAGGAAGTATCGGCCGCCGTCATACCATTGTACTTCCCACAAAGCCTTTGAGCAGGACTAACAGTGATGAGGACCAGTTTAACCCCAGTGACCCTGTGATCGCAAGTCCTAAAAAAAAGGTCATTGCTATTAAACATGTTGGAAAGCTGCAATCAGTGGACAGCTACTTTCCGCTCATGAACGGTACAAGTACATCAGAGACGGCTACTGACACGTCCACAGAAATGTCAGCTGACCCTGAAAACACTAATGACACAGAGGACAGCTTGTCCAGTTTGAAGCAGAGTCAACCAATCAAAGAACAAACCGCCAAGACCAAAAAAACCTCTCGATTTATGTCTTTTTTTAAGCGCTTGAGTGAGAAAAACAAAGCAAACAGCACAGAAACTGAATCGAGCAGTGTGGATCCGTAATGTGGGTCAGCTATTAGGAAAATATTTCAGTATTTAAGTATTCAGTACTGGTTTGATATTATACATGTGATGCCTCACTATGCTTAGAAACAATAATAAGCGGGTTTTACAGATATATGGAAGCAGTATGAATGATACAGGATGTAGTAACTCATACAAATGTATGCACCTACTGGAAAGTTAAATATCACTAGGATTGAGTAATCCAGCATGGTGTATTGATACTGAGTCCTCAGGACCCTTGGAGCAGAGTGACACCAACTCTACCAGCTATGCCACTGCAAAAAGTTTACAACTTATTTATGTGTTTGAAAATTAATAAAACTGTATTTACAGTGTATTGTACAGCACAGACACAACGAAGATGAGTTTACATGTTTTTACTAGTTACATAACTTTAAAAGTAATATTTCTTTTTTTTTATATATATATATATAAATGTCTGGTTGCACCATAAAAACACTTTGAGTTTATTGTATAAATCCTGTCATTGTAAGAAAACTCACCACTCCCTAGAGAATGTAATACAGTAGAAAGCAGAAATAATGGTTTTGTCTTGTCCGGTGCAGTATTTATATGTTGCTGATGCTGTTGCTAACACTAAATTCATTGATAAAAATTTATAAAAACCAAAGCAGCAGTTTGGTCTTCCCTCACTGTATAACCCCAAAAAACTGACACAATAAACAGGCTGTATGCACTATATTCATCATGGAAATTCTCAGCTGTGCTGTTAACCTGGCCTGGCGTTTAACTATTACAATTGGTTTTGACCTGAGCTAGGAAGGTGAAATGGCTTCACCCTTACTGCTGCAGCTGTGACCTCTGCTGGTTGGTTGAGGGACCGGCACAAAAGATGGATAGTCGACAGCAGCATGTGAGTTTTCTTATGCCTAGTTCACACTACACGATTTTTGCCCTGATTTTTGCTAGATTTACCGGCTCGGGAGCAACTCGGTGTTCGCTCGGCGATTGAAACTCGGCTCTCAATCGCTATGTGTGAACTACTCAACAACTCGATCTGAGCGCTCGGCGACCGAAGAGAGATATCTAGCTTGTCAGATATCTGGATCTGAGTTGCCCGACTGGCAATAAGTGGGGTGTCGAAACAGCCAATGAGAACGCAAGATACGGTGTGGGGGGGAACGCAGGGGAGGAGTGTAAAAAGGTGGGACGGGGGTGTAATATAGTTTATATCAGAATACATCAGCACAGTATTTCTGACCTTATCATTCTCTACAAAACACCAACGCTGCATTGCAAAAAATAACCTCCAACTCACTATAGAACAATCCATACTGTTCCTATAGCCAAATCCACTCAGATTCATTTATTTTTTTCTTCTTGATTTTACGCTGCACATTAGCGCACAAACTCTGACTTAAAACAGTGATGTGTTTGATATCTCAGTGGGTTGTTTTATGCATCATTAACTGGTTATTTTTTGATAATTTGTTAAGTCCTTCTAACAGTTGATCTAAGTTCTGAGGTTGCACTTAAGACAAAAAGCAGCTGCATACATGTAAATAATTTAAATATTCATTTAATAATAACACAATTAATTATTTAATTTAATTATAACTACCAGTTCTGCAAAAACTGTTAGATCATCCAGCGAAGGCCACAAACAGCATTTAAAACGTATTATGCTTGATAATAGAGGTGCATCAACCATATAAAAATTGTATCTGAATTAGTCCAATTAATTTCTTTGCCAGTTTTGAATGAATATTTTACAAAAATGTTTTAATAAACATGTTATATTTTCGGGTCGGCACGGTGGCTCGGTGGGTAGTACTGTCACCTCACAGCAAGAAAGTCCTGGGTTTGATCCCCAGGCGGGGCAGTCTGGGTCCTTTCTGTGTGGAGTTTGCATGTTCTCCCCGTGTCTGTGTGGATTTCCTCCGGGAGCTCCGGTTTCCTCCCACAGTCCAAAAACATGGAGTTAGGTTATGTTTCATACCGACACATTTAGTTCCATCAGATGCAATACAACAACAGATCCAATAGGGGTCGGTGTGTAATAGCAATGCGCTGCTTTTTTCCCGTGTGTGTGTGTGTGTGTGTGTGTGTGTGTGTGTGTGTGTGTGTGTGTGTGTGTGTGTGTGTGTGTGTGTGTGTGTGTGTGTGGACAAAGTTTTTAAAAAAATATTGTGTAAAAATAAAACAAAAATGAAAATCCTTTAAATCCTGTATATATGGGGCTTTTGTTAACCCATGTATATAGCAATTAATCACTTAGTTCAGTTTCTCTTTTTTATTTCACTCTTTATGTCCAAATGTATGTGGACACCTGACTGACTTGTTAGACATCCCACTTCAAATACATACATAGATAAACAATATAAAACAATCTAATATAAACCAAGTTTTCCACAAGACTGAGTGTGTCTGAGGGAATTTGTGGCCAGTTAGTTAAATGGGCATTTGTAAGACCAGGCACTGATGGTGGTAGTATTATGTCCTACAGCTACGTTGCTGCCAGTTGGAGTCACAGAAAGTGGACAGTGAGGAAGAAGAAAGATGTCCTAAGACAGTACAACCAGTACAACCTCAGCAGGTGATGGAAGGAAATAGCTAAACGGGTTAAAACTAAGTTTTAATAAACTAAGTTTTAAATAATCATTCCAAAGTCCAAAATTAAACCCTTTTAAAAATATATAGACTGTGTTTAAATGTGAAGTATGTACCAAAAAAAAAAGATAAAACAAAGGTTGTGTTGCCGCTCAGGTGGCGCAGCGGTAAAAACACACGCTGGAACCAGAGCTGGATCTCGAATACATCGTATCGAATGTCAGCTCTGCCTCCCGGCTAAGGCTGAGCGGCCACATGAACAACGATTGGCCTGTTGTTCAGATATGGGCGGGATTAAGCCGGATGGGGTCTCTCTCTCATGACTGGTGCAATTACGACCTCTGCTGGCTGATTGATGGCGCCTGCACAGAGATGAGAAAAGAGTGCTCTCAGGGTGTGTCTCTCCGTACACAACACTGAGCTGCACTGCACACGTCAAAGTGATAAGATGCATACGGCATGCTGCCTTACGTGTGGGAGAGGGCATGGGTTAGCTTCGTTCTCCTCAATCAGAGCAGGGGTCGGCATTGGTGGAACGAAAGCATGACGCAATTGAACGTGCTAAAAGGGAGAAAAAGGGGAAAAATGCATCAATAAAAATATTTTTTTTAAAAACAAACATTGTGTTGGTAGCTTGTTAATGGCTATTAAAAGTGGCTGGTCAAGGTGAAAAGAGCCAAAAGACAAACAGTATTACCAAATATTAGGTTTGCTGAATGTACACTTCTGATTTTATCATATTTTGAAAGCAAACTCACAAAAAAGTTTAAAAGATTTTAAAATAATAATAAAACTAGTTTGGAGTGAGTTTCAATTATTTATGTATGTAAAAAAAACATTATTTTGACAGACATTAACAGAAATCCTTTAAATCCCAACACTGCCATATAAACATGTCCCTCCCAAGTCTGTTTCACTCCTGTTAGACCTGATGATACAGACATTTTCATCATCTGTGTGCCCTGATGATCAGTCTGTGTGGCAGTAATATTTGCTGACGTGGTAAAGGAGGTGGCCGGCTGGTACCATCTGTCTGGATGCTGTCTCCATAGCAACCACCGCCTCCTCGGAAGTCTGAGACAGGAATCTTCACCTCCCCCACCTCGTCACTGTAAGCATGTCTGACTCTAGCGGCTCATTACGCCCCCACCCCACCCCACGCCTAAATGCTTCGCATCTATTATTTTATCAGTCTAGGCTCAGTGCAGTGACGCCCTGCATTCCTGCCCACTGAGGCTCCGCAGCGCACAGCGGTTTTAACCCTCCTTTAAAATGGAGGTATGATTTGCCTTTCAAAGGAGGAGGCAGAGAGGTCACTGAAGAGTCACGTCCGCCGTACCATCCGGCTGTCTCCTGTTTCTCTCTTTCTTCTCTTTAATGCATTTGATTGCAGGCAGGGTTCACAACTTGTGGGCTGTGGGCCGTTTGCAGACAGTGAGGTGTGGCCTATTCTTCATGTCATTTTATTTGTACAGCATGTTTCGTACACATAGGCTGTTCAAACAGATTAAAACGATGCATTTAAACAGCACTAACAGAGTAAGATTAATATGCAACTACGAGATTTATTAAAGGTACAAGACAACAGTCAAGCATTTAGCTTTAATTTAGAATAGCTTTAGAGTAAGAATATCTGAGATAAATTGGAAGGTGGTTTCACCCATGAGGAGAGTAATAGCTAAATGTTGTTTTACCATTTTATTTCTAATTCTAGGAACATTTTACTGAACAGCTCCTGATCTGAGAATGCAAAATTTGCATTTTTACGAAGCTTAACATGTACTGTATACTGGTCTAAAGCTGTTACGTGATTTGTAAATAAGCAGCAGCACTTTATAATCTATTCTTTGCTGAACTGAAAGCCAGTTTAAGGATCTGAGAACTGGGTGATTTTTAGTGTTATTTGTCCTGGTTAACATTTTTAAACAGTTGCAATCGGTAATATTCAACCCACTCTCACTTAAAAGCTGCTATAATTGAATGAAAATATTATAATTTACAACAGACGCTTTTATCCAAAGCGACTTACACAATGAGCAATTGAGGGTCTTGCTCAGGGACCCAACAGTGGCAACTTGGTGGTGGCGGGGCTTGAACCGGCAACCTTCTGTTTACTAGTCCAGTACCTTAACCACTAAGCTATCACTGGCGCATCAATATGACAGCGACATAGGAGCTTTGCTCAAAGGTCCAACAGTGGCAACCTGACAATAGTGGGGCTTGAACCAGCAAACTTCTGATTACTAGTCTAGTCTTTTGTTTATATTAGTTTAGGGACATTTCAGCACATCTAGTGGTTTATTTGTTTATTAGTTGTTGAAATATTAACAATAATGCTATTATTATTAGTTGTATGTGGGTCACAATTCTTTTCTCCTTATTGCTGCTGTGGGCAGCACGGTGGCTCGGTGGCTAGCCTCACAGCAAGAAGGTCCTGGGTTCAATTCCCAGGTGGAGCGGTCCTGGTTCTTTCTGTGTGGAGTCTGCGTGGATTTCCTTCAGGAGCTCCGGTTTCCTCCCACAGTCCAAAGACGTGCAGGTGAGGTGAACTGGAGATACAAAATTGTCCATGATTGCCCTGTCATAAACGTAACCAAAGTGTGGAAAACATGACGTTAAAATTCTAATAAATAAATATTGCTGCTGCAAGTCACCTTTAACCACACCACATTATCCTGGTCAGGGTCATGGTGTGTCCAGCTTTCCCGGAATTACTGGGTGCAATGCAGTAACACAGACCCGACAGGACACCATTCATCCTGGGGTCTTGGTCATCATCCCTGTATGTAGATACACGACGGTGTGATAGCATCACTTGTTATTCAAACCTTGGATCCCAGTGGTAGTGGTTTAGTGTAATTTACTGCTGCACCTTGATACTAATAATGATAATAATAATAAGGATTCTTCAGGATTTACTACATTGTGTATTTGTATTTTTGGGCTATAAACCACTCAACCTTGTAAAGTGAACGCTCATTAACGAGACACGTGAAACCACTAATGCATTTGGAATTAAAAACCACTGCTCTGAGTCTGAATCAGTCCTGACCTGGGTGTTGGATTTGTACCAGCTGTCTAAGCGGTATGGATTACTAAAAAATGGTGCTGTCTCTCAAATGGCGCCTTGCTCCCTATTTTTTATAAAATGCATAACGTCCATTAGGGCTTTAACAAGGCCCCGGGCTACATTATTTATAAAAGAATCAACGTGAGAGACGCCTGGCAAGGGCTTGGCATTCTTGTGTAGTTTGTTGGCTGTATTTTAATATAAGTGTGCTCACTAAAAAGTGCACTATTTAGGGTACGTGGTGTGTAATCGGACGCAGGTGAGCTTTGCATATTATAATTAGATCAATTCTATTGGTCGGTTGACGTCTCCTTTGGCTGAGCTAGCCAATCATTGGCTATTAGAGGTCTGAACACGCCTAATAGTGCCCGCCCACAATCCGTGTCCAGTGTTCCACCCTGCAGAAAGAAAGGACTGCTGTTTAAGAGCTCTATTGTTTATTTAATGTCGGATATGTACATTCACACCCGCGCTGGGGATTCTGCACTATTCTGGGATGTGTACGCTGTTTTAAATCACATTTCACGTAAGTTTATTTCTGCTTCTTCTCTATTTTCCGGCTGCTTCATGTCAAAACACATCGGCCCGCTGGACGCCGATCGTTTATGGAATAATAGCTGCATATTTTCATAATCAGTGTTTATATTTAAAACCTTAGGGTCTATTCATAATATATAATGGGTCGTGTCTCAATAAGACAGGGGTGTGTGGCAAAATATTTCATTTCTGCGCCGCAAGCGAAAAAAAGAGGATGCGCAAGTACCACCCGTGTCCCAAACTGCACCCTAGTCCCTACACCCTACTCCCTATTCCCTACCTACCCTACTAATGAATTATGAATGCCCTGCATTCTTATGGTGTAATATCCCAATATCTAATATATGCTTATTTTTCTTTATAGGTCCTTCAGACCAACACATTTACATTTACATTTTCAGCATTTAGCAGACGCTTTTATTCAAAGTGACTTACAGTAGTGTGCCAGTATACAGTTTGAGCAATTAAGGATTAAGGGCCTTGCTCAAGGGCCCAACAGCAGCAACCAGGTGATTGTGGAACTTGAACCAGTGACCTTCTGATTACTAGTCCAGTACCTTACCTGCTAGGCTACAACTGCCCTAAGCCACTTTGATAAGCCACTTTGATAAGCACATGGTAACATCAAACGCTGTTAAACCCAGGGCTCCGAAACCCATGAGGCTTTGCATTGCATTTACATTTACATTTCGGGCATTTAACAGACTTACAATTATGACTGAACACAATTTTGAGCGATTGAGGGTTAAGGGCCTTGCTCAGGGGCCCAAAAGGGGCAACTTGGCGGTGGTCGGGCTTAAACCGGCAACCTTCTGATTATTAGTCCGGTACCTTAACCACTGAGCTACCACTGCCCTAAACATAAACCAGCGACTTACAGTTGTGTCAGTATACAATCTAAGCAACTGAGGATTAAGGGCCTTGCTTAAGGGCCCAACAGTGGCAACCTTCTGATCACTGGTCCAGTACCTTAACCACTAGGCTACAGCCGAGTCATGGTTGGTCTGAAGCCACTTTAAACACCGGTCAGTGGGTCTGAATATTTGAAACAGACCTTTGCACACATTTTGGCTCAGAAGCGGACCTATGCACCATAGTACAGAGACCCTCTCATTTAAAACACCGGTCAGTGGGTCAGAATATCTGAAACAGACATCACAAATTTAGAGCAGCCAGTACACATCACTTTTAGCTGGTTGGAGGAAACCGGAATAACCAAAGGAAATCCACAGGGACACAGAGAGAACATGCCAAACTGTATGCAAACAGTGGCAGAAATGGAGGTTCGAATTTGGATTCTTACAAAAGTCAGATCTTTACTTCTGGCCACATTCTTCAGTGATGACAAAAATGATCGTTTCCATATAGGGTCACTGATTTGAAGTCAGTCCACCTTTTTCTAAATTTGCATTTTGCAAACAGTTTGGCATATTCTCTCCGTGTCCACATTGGTTTCCTCTGGGTATTCTGGTTTCTTATTTATTTCTTATTTATTTATTAGGATTTTAACGTCATGTTTTACACTTTGGTTACATTCATGACAGGAATGGTAGTTACTCATTACACAAGATTCATCAGTTCACAAGGTTATATCAAACACAGTCATGGACAATTTTGTATCTCCAATTCACCTCACCTGCACGTCTTTGGACTGTGGGAGTAAACCGGAGCTCCTGGAGGAAACCCACACAGACACAGGAAGAACATACATAGGGTCAATGATTAAGTTTTTCTAAATTTGACCTGTGTATCCAAGTTTAAACCTCCCCTCCTGTCACTGTTTGGCATGTTCTCTCTGTCCACGTGGGTTTTCTCTGGGTATTCTGGTTTCCTTTTACCAGCTAAAGGTGATAAAGGTGTATTAGCTGCTCCATGCAGACACGGGGAGAACATGCAAACTCCACACAGAAAGAACCCGGACTGCCCCACCTGGGGATCGAACCCATGACCTTCTTGCTGAGAGACGACAGAGCTATCCACCGAGCCACCGTGCAACACATTCTTCAATGATGACAAAAATGATCGTGTCCATATAGGGTCGCTGATTTTATCTAAATGTGACCTGTGTATCCAAGTTTGAGCCTCCACTCCTGTCACTGTTTGCCAACAGTTTGGCATGTTCTCTCTGTGTCCATGTGGGTTCCCTCTAGGGAATTCTGGTTTCCTACCATCTAAATGATAAAGGCGTACAGGCTGCTTCTAATTTTCCCAAAATATTACTGACCAGCTCGAGTAAACTGGGTGTGATGCCTGTTTGTAATATTCTGACTCACTGACTAGTGATTTAAATGGCTCCAGGTTAACCATGACTCTGCAATGCAAAGCGTCATGGGTCTCGGAGCCCTGGGTTAGAAAAAGTGCTTATAAAAGTGGTGTTGGTCTGAAGGACGTCGTCAGTCATCGAATCCTCGACTGTTACGTAAACGTTGTTGTTACAGTGGATCTGTGTGAAGTGTTCTGATGTGTTACATCTTATCAGCAGGAGCGGCCTTCACCTACAAACCTTCAACAGTAATAATAAATGTATCTGCGTGCTCGTCCACTCTCTGTTATTCACAGTCATGTTTGGCTGCAGTAAAATCTCTGTTACAGTTTAGTACCAGTATGTATTGGGTCAGTAAGCCGTGGTTTTCCGAAGTGACAAACTGTTATTTGGATAGAGTCTCATGGCTTAGGGTTGTTTGTCATCCACTTTCTTTTGGTTGGTTCTATTGTGTATCCCAGCAAATCCAAGTGAGAACCTATCAAAGAGCAAATAAAGCACACACTTATACTGGCAAAGTGACAGACACACTGTCCCACTATTGCACAGAGACAGACCTTCTGACCTCTGCACAGAAAGAGACCCACACACCTTGGCACAGAGACAGACCTTCTGAGCTTTGCACAGAGACAGACCTTTGCACACATTTTGGCACAGAAGCGGACCTATGCACCATAGTACAGAGACCCAGTCACTTTGGCACAGAGACAGACCCACACTTTTTGGCACGGAGACAGAGCCACTCACCTTTACACAGAGACAGACCAACTTACCTTGACACAGAGACAGACCTTCTTACCTTGGCACAGAGGCAGACCCTCTCACAAATGTAAAGAGGCAGACCCAGGTTCAAACTCTGCACAGAGACAGACCCTCTCACCTTGGCACAGAGACAGACCCATGCACCCTTGCACAGAGGCAGACCCTTGGCACTCTCACCTTGGCAGATTCACTCACTTGGCACAGATACAAACCCATTAAACTTTGCACAGAGGCAGACCCACTCACCTTGGCACAGAGACACACCCACCTTCAAACACACAAGACTCACATTTGCATAGAGACACAGACATTCACATGCACTTGTTGGAACAGATAGTTGACATTTGCATGAACAGACACTTTAGCGAAGACGGGCAGACAGAGTTTTTAACATTTCTCTCTGTCAGTCACTGTGAGCTTTCTCCAGCGTATATTCCTGCCCCATGTTCAGTGTTTCCATTGTGAGAATAATCAGAATGATGCAGATAAATAAATAAATGAATATATTTGAAATAGTTCATTTCCCAGATATTTTACATTTACATTTTCAGTATTTAGCAGACACCTTTATCTAAAGCGACTTACAGTACTGTGACAGTTAGGGATGTAACGATACACTCTACCCACGATGCCATGCGATTCACGATACGATTTGTTCCCTATTCTTTAAATAAAATGAAATTGAAGACAAATTCTGACAAAGTTTCCTTTTATTATTTCTCTTTTAAAAAAATAAAATAAAATCCTGTATTTGTGCCTATCTTTTATTTCTCTAAATAATGAATGTCCTTTTATTTCTGAGGCAGGTACAAACTATGCAAAACGATGCTGCACATTTCCCTTTTTGTGTAAAAAAAAAAAAAAAAAAAAACTGAAATGAAATTTTTAAACAAATCCTACATTAAATAAATGAATAATAAAAATAAAGAAAGTATCCTCACATAAATAAATCTGGCTGGAAAATTCCAAACCTGGCAACCCTATAGTGACGTCAACCAGGCGAGGTAAATAGCGGCAGCGCCCTCTGCTGTTTAAAGTGAATACCGATTCATTGTACATGTAAACCGATTTGAATCGTTACACATGTGAATCGATTTTTAACTGTCTTGTGGTGCATCGTTACATCCCTAGTGACAGTATATTATCTAAGCAATTGAGGGCTAAGGGCCTTGCTGAAGGGCCTAACAGTTGCAACCTGACAGTGGTGGGGCTTGAACCAGCAAGCTTTCGATTAGTAGTCCAATACCTTAACCACTAAGCTATGACTGACATGAAGGATAGACACTTACTTTTGTTGTCATTGACAGAAACCCAGTGGCTGGATTAAAAGTGGTTAGGGTACTTGGATTAGGTATGAGTAGGTTGATGGTTTGAGCCCCACCACCACAGGTTTGAGCGCCACAGTTGGTCCCCAACTCTATAAGGCCCTTAATCCTCAAGGCCCTTGCATTGTATTCACCCACAATTGTAAGTCACTTTGTATCACAGTGTCCGGTACATGCTATAAATGTGCATGTAAATCAGTGAACTGTTGAGTGTGTTTGTTTTTACTGGGTGATCTGATGTGTGTTGTGATTTGTTAGCTTGTATTGATGGTGTTGATGTTGTGGATACTGCCATATCATCAGTGTTTACTCACCCAGTCAGCATTACTGGACTCTGTCTGTATGAGAGAGAAATGAAGGCAGCTAACACAGCACGTTTTCTATCTGTACTACAGCCCCCCCCCCTTCACCCCCTTCTTTATCCCCCATCCCATCCCAGCCGAACCAGAACCAGAACTGCTTTAGCCCATTACCACTGAAATCCAGGATTTAAATCCACAGCAGTGCTATCGGCTGGTCAGGGTCTACATACAGACATGATTGGCTGTGTCTGACAAGAGGTGAATAACCGAGGCCCGACGGGGTGTGTTACTGCATGGGGCACAGTGGTTCTGGGTAAACTGGATTCGTCAAGACCTTAACCAGGATAAAGCGGTGGTAAAACCTGAAAATGAAATAAAATAAAATGTTTTGAAAATGCTCTGGGTTTGCATCACAGCGGTGCTATGGGCAGGCCGGGTGTCTACACAGACATGATTGGCTGTGTCTGGAGAAGGTGGATGACTGAAGATCTGAGAAGGATTGACGCCCTGTCAAGGGTGTGTTTATGCTCCGAGCCCAGTGATTCAGGATGTGACCCTGACCAGGATAAAGTGAAGTGAAATGGATAATGTTCTCTTTTTACTGTGTTCACAAATGAACCAGCCTGGTATTTAACTGATTACTGTATTGGCGTCAACCCAAAAATTACTGTGTGAATTTAGATACATAGACAGATACACTGACAGATAGGAAGATAGATAGATATACAGACATAAAGACAGGTAGGTAGGTAGGTAAGTAGATAGATAGATAGATAGATAGATAGATAGAGAGAGAGAGAGAGAGAGAGAGAGAGAGAGAGAGAGAGAGACCGAGAGAGAGAGAGAGACAGACAGACAGACAGACAGACAGACAGACCAATACACACACAGACAGACCGACAGACCGACAGACAGACCGACAGACAGACCGACAGACCGACAGACAGACAGACAGATAGATAGATAGATAGATAGATAGATAGATAGATAGATAGAGACCGACCGACAGACAGACAAACCAATACACACACAGACAGATCAACAGAACAGATAGATAGATAGATGGACGGACGGACGGACAGACAGAGAGATAGACAGATACACAGATAGATATACACACAGACAGATATACTCATTCATTCATTCATTCATTGACTGTTTCACCACCACTTTATCCTATTCAGGGTTGCAGTGGGTCTGATTCACTGGGCGAAAGTTAGGAAACACCCCTGACAGGCTGCCAACCATCACAGGGCAAACACACACACACACACACACACACACACACACACACACACACAATGTTTGCATATCCAATTAACCTGACTGCATGTCTTTGGAATGTTGGTAGGAAACCCACACAGACACAAGGAGAACATGCAAACTCCACACAGAAATGACACACCCATCACACACGGATCCTGTTAAATAACTGGTTAATACCTGCTTGATCATGCATGTGTGAAAACATGTTTATAGAAGAGGTCAGGAGAGAGAAATGTGTGTCCTGCAGAGGACAGCTGGAATCAAACCAGCATTCATAACACAGTTAGACAGGTGCTCTCTCTCTCTCTCTCTCTCTCTCTCTCTCTCTCTCTCTCTCTCTCACACTCACACTCACTCACACACACACACACACACACACACACACACACACACACACACATTCTCATTCTCATTCTCATTCATGCTCTCACTCATTCTCTTGCTCGTACACAGCTTCTTTAGACCAGCTGGACTGGAGGAAGGAACTGGGAGGAATTTTGGGAAAGGCCATTTTAAGATTTCCTCTTTATTTCTCAGCTCTCACGTAGTTAAAGTCGAGCTACATAACGAGGAGACTGCGTTCAGACCGCCGGTGTTCTGTACCCAGATGAACAGAACAGAACAGATAGATAGCCGTGCTGCAGTGGAGGTGCTGAGTAATCCAGCGCTAGTGGGTGACTGCGCTATAAACATCAGAGAGAATTTCTCTGTGTTAATGGAGTACAGAGAAGCACTGGTTAGTCAAGAGAAACCGAGATAGATGAGGAAGATGATGGTGGTAAGAACACTAGAATATCAGTGGTTTTTCCCTCTTTGGTCTCTGCTTGCCTTTCATTCCAGTGCTAGGTAATTCAGAAGATTGTGCGGCGTTACGGGTGTGATATTGTGTCAAAATATACTGATATTTAAATATGTTCAGTATTTTAAACGGGTTTTGGTCTGTTGGTCCTGGATCCTGTAAAGTTGCATTGAGACAGTGTCCATTGTAAAAAGCGCTATACAAATAAATTTGACTTGATTATTTTAAAATATATACTTTAATCTTCTTGTATATTTATTGTTTGTTTAGTTTTGCTTTAATTAAAGTCTTTATCAGCTGAATGACAGCTAATAAAAAAAGAAAATAAGTAATTTAGTATTTTGGAGTAGTGGGATATTTTGTTAATGCTGCCAAGTCACAATTATTAGACCCCTAATCCTAGTGCTAGTCTGTAGGACGTAATGTTGGGTCACAACATGATTACACATTGTCAGTAAATCTGGAGCTGATTAGACCTTCTGCTTTTGTTCAAGTGTTATGCTTTGTAAGCAGGTTTTTGTCATCAATTAAATGCACACACAGGTCATGTGTCAAATATTTTTAATCTTTCATATGACAAAAATAACAGTCTTTAGGAAAACTTGTGTACTGCTGTGTCTGATCCACTCATACCAGCACAACATACACTAACACACCACCACCATGTCAGAGAATGATCCACCACCTAAATAATACCTACTCTGTGGTGGTCCTGGGAAAGTCCTGACTATTGAAGAACAGGGTGAAAGGGGGCTAATGTTGTGGGAATTCAAAATAACCCTAAAGATTGACACAGACAACCGGGGTAATAATAATAGCAAAATAATCATTTTTTTTACTCAGCTGAGGACCAGTCTCGTAATGCACACACACATGCCTTTACAGGAGAGAAAGGTGGATACCGTCTGCCCTATCGCAGTATTTATACCCCGCTTTACTGCCCCTTCAGGCTAACTCTTCTCAGCGACCCAGCTCAAGGCCGACTTTCCACACCAAACTTGTTTATCATTCTACAAGAATAGTCAGCTTGTTAGGAACATGGCATACTTCCATAAGAATGCATAAGTATTAAAACTGTGTGTGCGCGGGTGCCCATGCCAAGGTCGACATATCTCTGGACCTCAGAAACCTTCCAAAAGTCTCTTCTACCTCTGCTAATTGAACTAAGAAAGCAAAAACGTATGAGTTTAATGCAAATAACCAATAAAATATAAAATTTCCAGTCACACTAACAAAGCATGCAGAAAAACAGATGGACTACAGTCAGTAATTGTAATACTACAAAGTGCTTCTATATGGTAAGTGGAGCTGATAAATTGGACAATGTGTGTAAAAACAAGGGGGTGGTTTTAATGTTATGGGTGATCAGTGTATATCCCTTGTTGCTGTCATGGGGAAATGTACCATGGGTAAAATTATCTTCCCTGTGGCAGATGGGATCTTCCAGCAAGACGATGCGACATGTCACACGGCTAGAAATGTTTGATATTGGTTGGAAGAGCATCACCAAGATTTCCAAGTACTACCCTGGTCCCCTGATACCCCAGACATCTATATGAGCACAGAATCCACCATCTATAGGTGATCATATTTACTAACAAAGAACGAGCAGGTCATGGCACAAAGACTGAGGAGATTATAGGACTTTGGATCACAAAAATAACCTCATTCTTTGCTCTGCATAGTTTTGATCCAGCAGATTTGGAGAGAACTTGTTTTTAGGATAAACATATGAAATTTTCTTCTATTTGTCTGCTTTTTTGGACAACAGGACATACATACAATACACGTTACTTTCCTTTAATCCATGATTAATCTCTGAATGTCCCTCTGTGTTTCTCTCCGTAGGTTGAGAGGTTTACGTACCTCCTGCTTCTCATCTCTTGAACGAATGTCTCTCACCATGGCTAAGAGGGAGACGGGCAGCACCAGCCCTGTGGTGCGACAGATAGACAAACAGTTCCTGGTCTGCAGCATTTGTTTAGAGCACTACCACAATCCCAAGGTCCTGCCCTGTCTACACACCTTCTGTGAAAGGTACAGTGTATTCTTATTTCTCATATCTAAGGCCCTACAGCCATGAAAATCACATCACAGACTGTGAAATGAGCTGTTTCCCATGTAATATACAATTTGCTGTCAAATTCGTACTTTAAGGTTTGTGTTTAGCGATTTAACATTTTTAATTTGTGTAGCGTTCAAATGCGTCACGTTTACTGGTTAATTTGCACTATGAGGCGGCCCTAGCAATCCTACGGCAATTCAGTTAGCAGTCGCTCAGTCAAAATCTCCAAGATGTCGAAGTCTAAAGCAGCTAAAAACACGACTCAGGTAAGTGAGTTTGGAAAACTCCCAATCAATTCTGTGGACGCGGTGGGTCCGAGAAATTAAGCGTGAGCCAGGCCATCTCACAACATCCGTGCTTGACTTCACAAATGCTCATTTGACTAAATGTGGACACATTTTAGAATCTTGTGGAAAGCCATTCATAGGGCACATGTAGTCTAGCGGTTAAGGTACTGGACTAGTGATCAAAAGGTTGCTGGTTTAAGCCCCACCACTGCCAGGTTGTCACTATTGGGCCCTTGAGCAAGGCCCCTAAACCTCGATTGCTTGGACAGTGCACTGTCACAGTACTGTAAGTCACTTTGGATGAAAGCGTTAGTCAGTCGTCCACATATATTATCATCTGACTGCTTATTCTCACGCATGTTTTTCCTCAGATGCCTGCAGAACTACATCCCGCCACAGTCCCTCACCCTGTCCTGCCCGGTGTGCAGACAGACGTCCATACTCCCCGAGAAGGGCGTAGCAGCGCTCCAGAATAACTTCTTCATCACTAACCTGATGGAGGTGCTGCAGAGGGAAGCGGAGTGCTCTCAACCCGAGGAGCGCAGCGCCCTGGAGTCCGCCAGCGCCGCCGGCACCGCCCAGCCCCTTTCCTGCCCCAACCACGAGGGCAAAGTGAGTGAAATGATTCAGAAATGATTAGAGAGTTTAGTGTTTCAACTCATTCCACGCCTGTTATCGTTTATGCTGCTGGTCCTCGTGTGCTTCTCCTGCAGGTGATGGAGTTTTACTGCGAGTCCTGTGAAACGGCCATGTGTTTGGAGTGCACAGAGGGAGAACACCGTGAACACACCACTGTTCCTCTACACGACGTTCTGGAGCAGCACAAAGCCGCGCTCAAGAACCAACTGGACGCTATTAGCAACAGGTCTGATCACCACAGTTCAGCTGTTTACAGACCGGATTAAAAATCTGAACAGACCATGTCGGAGACAGGTTTACTTTTATATTTATCAGGAGGGATCAGTGTAAACATAGCTTTAGATGACATTTACAAATAGTTTTAGAAAGGTTTCAGACCCTTTGACTTTTTGCACACTGTATTGTGTTTGATTTTAAGTGAGAATAACGACTATTTTAATGGTGATTTTACCTAATGACCCAAAATTACAAAGTGAAAACATAAATGACATTATTAACTGACAACATGAACTCAAAGATGAGAAATTCCCATCCTGTTTCAGCATAAATGTGCTCCTGTGCACATAGTGAGGTCCATACGGACACGGTTTTACTAGTTTGGTGTGAAGGAACTCCAATGGCCGGCACAGAGCCCTGACCTTTGGTTTTACTTTATTTTCATCAGCAAGATGCCAGTTTCATTTCCTGTTTCAGTTCATTAAGATTTACAAAGAAAGCTTTGCAATTTATGTTTTACAGAAGAGTTCATTTTCAGGTCTGTTATACAAACTGATCATTAGCTGGGCATTTAATTGAACTCGGCAGTAAGAAATGTCAGTATGAATGTTTTAAATCCTGCTCAGATTTGTATTATTTAGCCCTAAAAGGAAATCACAATGTCTTACTTTTCCTTATACAGTAATCCCTCCTCGATCGCGGGGGTTGCGTTCCAGAACCCTCCGCAAAAGGTGAAAATCCACGAAGTAAAAACGTGTTTATATGGTTATTTTTATAACCCGATTCCATCGGCTTTAGCATTTAGCATCTTGTCATTAAAACCAATGGATTGAGGTAGCACAGCATGCTAATGTCAATATAACATCTCTCTTCATGTAACGATAATGGTTACATTTCCTGACAAGCCCGAACTTGCAAATAAAAACAATCGGTACAAGTTTATACAAGTTAAAAATCAGTAATATTTTATTTACGTTTGAAAAGAACTCATTTGTTTTGTCCGTACCTTCAGCCATGTTTATTTTTCTGCGAGAGAGGAGCACCTGACCCGCAATGAATTCTGGGATTGTCTTGATCACTAAGGCAGCGTCGGATGCACACTAATTTTTGAGTGAAAATAACGTTGAAACGTTAAGAAGTGAAGATTTTAAGGCATCTAGGATTTGGAACAGCCTCCTAATCGGGAGCGCGCACAGGATGACGTAAAATGCGTCTATGTAGAGAGAGAGCTAGCTTTTCAAACACACACAATGTCTGCAGAAATCCGCGAACCAGCAAAAAATCTGCGATTTATATTTAGACATGCTTGCAAAAAAAATCCGCGATAGAGTGAAGCCGCAAAAATCGAAGCGCGATATAGCGAGGGATTACTGTATCATTATTAAACACAGTTCATAATCATATAAATACATTTTAAGATAAGATGAGATAAGATAATCCTTTATTAGTCCCACAGTGGGGAAATTCACAGTGTTGCAGCAGCAAAGGGATAGCAAGGCACTATGTAGACAAATTAACAGTACAATGTTAATTTTAGATGTTTGTATTGTTTAGGCATGCAAATTTTGCCAGTTTCTTATTAACAGATAGTTAATAGTTAATCATAAACTGCATAATTAACTGATTTGTTGCTCCATTCTCAATTTAGATCACGTTTCGTTTGTTAAAAATTCATTTCAATTATTATAACATGCTTAATTTTAGTTTTATCTGTAGGTACATGGTACATGATGAGTTTCACAAAGCTGCAGTTTGTGGTGGCTGCATTTTATTTATTAAAGGCAGTAGAAGGCTGCTAACTGTAGTGATCAAAGGAGCCTGAAGACCACAGAACCTAGACCCATGAGCAGTGGAAAAAGTAACATGTTCTAATGTGTGAGATTGTGCTAAGTGTAAAGATGATTGAACCTTTATGAAGTTCATTTATGGTGTTTAGCAGATGCGTTCATCCAAAGTTTGAGCAATTGAGGCTTAAGAGCCTTGCTCGGGAGTCCAACATTGGCAACTTGGCAGTGAAGTAGGTACGGTGGCTTAGTGGGTAGCACTGTCGCCTCAAAGCAAGTAGGTCCTGGGTGTGATCCCCAGGTAGAGCAGTCCAGGTCCTTTCTGTGTGGAGTTTGCATGTTCTCCCTGTGTCTGCGTGGGTTTCCTCTTGGCAGTGAAGTTTAAACCAGCAACCCTCTGGTTGTTAGTCCAGTACCGTACCGACTGAGCCATCACTGCCCTGGTAGTGGAACCTAACAAACTTAAACTGTTCTGCGAGGCTGGTACTTTGTTTTTTTACTGCTATTTATGAGTCATGCAGTAATTTAAGAAGCAAAAAGCAAACTGTTTCAATATTTAGCATTTAGGAAGCAGTTAAAAGCTTTTAACAGAATAATATTATGTGCTCAGAGCACATATCATCCACATCCATCAAAATCAACCCACCACCTCCAAACTACTGTTTAACAAATCTTCATAGTCCTTAACCGCTTCATAAGATGAATGTTCATCGTTCAGAAACTGTACAGAAGTACAGAATTGTACTCATCTCTCCTCCTCGTCTACTTCCTCCTCCAGACTTCCTCAGCTGACAGCGGCCATTGACGCGGTGAACGAGATTTCCAGACAGTTGGCCGAGAGGAAGTGCGAGGCCGTAACTGAGATCAGCAGCACGTTTGAGGAGCTGGAGAAAGCACTGCACCAGCGCAAGAACGCCCTCGTTACTGACGTAGAGAACATCTGCAATACCAAGCAGAAGGTACCACAGCCGAGCTCGTACTGTTCTATTCTGGGAGTGGATGTTGCAGAGATACATGGGTCTATAGACCTGGTTTCACATCCTTGCTTTTGGGCATACTTGTTTCCTCCCAGCTTTAAATAACATGCAGAAGGTGGATAAACCAGATCACTGCGACCCTGACCACAATGAGCCCTAACAATTTACCATTTATTATTTTTAAGTCTTTTTTAGACTATATGACAATTTACATTTTGCATTTTTGGCATTTAGCAGATGCTTTTATCCAAAGCGACTTACAATTAGCGCATTTGAGGGTAAGGGCCTTGCTTAGGGGCCCAACAGTGGCAACTTAGCACTGGTGGGGCTTGAACCAGCAACCTACTAATTACTAGTCCAGTACCTTAACCGCTGAGCTACCACTGACTATAAAGAAGCACTGCTATAACTTAGAATAGATCCTGCCAAGGTGGGAATAGAACCCACAACATTGGAGGCGACACGTATGCGCCCTGACATTGAGCAACCAAAAGTATGAGTACACCTTTCCTAATTATTAAATTCAAGGTGTGTGCCCACAGTCATGGTATGGGTCGTCCAGCAAGCTCCTGGTCAGGTGTCCACATACTTTTGGCCGTACAGTCCGTGTACGTTCTAACCACGTGTTTGATTTTGTGTTTTGTAGGTTCTTCAGGCGCAGCTGGCGACTCTGCTGCAGGGGAAGGAGAACATCGAGAGCAGCTGCACTTTTACCGAGCAGGCTCTGAACCACGGCAGCGCCACCGAGGTCCTTCTGGTACAGAAGCAGATGGGCGAGCGGGTGGCGGCACTCGCGCGCCACGCTTACCCCGATCAGCCGCATGAGAACGGGCACCTGGAGTGCCAGGTCGAGACCGAGGGCCTCCGACGGTCCATCCAGAACCTGGGGGTCCTCATCACGACGAGCGCCGTGGGTCACACCAGCGTGGCTACAGGAGAGGGGCTCCGACACGCTGTGGTGGGGCAACACACCACTGTTACCGTGACTACCAAGGTGAGGGTGGTCCAAAATTCTGAACTCTTTTATCTGGGATCAGTGTATACTCATAATACAGTCCAAAATCTGTTCTAATATGGCTTTTCATGGGATTTTGGACTGCGTCTGGGGAATTTGTGCCCATCAGACGCCGACTGTCACAGAAAATGCCCCTGCTTCAAAGCTGGCACCTTAAATTTAGACAAAAGTTTGGTGCTGTAACTGGGAGGGGTTTCTCTGGCGGATATTTGTGTGGTCAGACTAAATAAAAATGATCAGAGTTAAAAATAAATACCCAACAAGACTGTAGCTACTGTGAAGCATGGTGGTGGTAGTATTATACATTATGGCTATTTTGCTGCCAGTTGCTGCTCTAAATATTGATCAACATAATCAGCAAATTAGTAATGGAGAATGGCTCGTGGTGCAGCAGATAGAGTGGGTGTTGCACAGTAACTGCTCACCGTTTGTGAGAACTTTTGCATGTTCTCTGTTTGTTTCTTCCCACCCCTTTAAAGTACAGAAGACTGATTAGCTGCTCTAGTGTGTCCTAGTGAGCGTGTTTGTTGCTCTGCAATAAACCGGCACCCTGTCCAGGGTGTATTGTCCTGCGCTCATGGTGTTCTTATGGCACAGGACCCACTGCAGTCTGACCAGGATGAAGCATTTGGTCTCATATCAACCATTCTACCCTGGTCAGGGCTGCAAGGCAGGAATATGCTGGACAGGGAACCAGTCTATCGTAGGGCTTCAGCCATGATCTCAGAAATAGCCAATCTATTTGTGCAGACGTCTGGCTGGTCGATAGCACCTGGATCTCGGTGGTGATGGGCTAGACTGCTGTGGCACCTGAGTTCCTTTAGAATGAAGCAGCTCCTATAAATACATGAATTAATTTATCAAGAGTAAATTTTAACACTCGGCAAATTTTATTCTTTTCTTACCAGGACAAGGCGGGCGAGCTGGTCAAGTCGGGCAGCGCCGCTCTCAAGGCTCAGATCTCCGGACCCGACGGCTCGGTCACCCGCGCCGAAGTGACCGACAACAAGAACGGCACGTACGAGGTGGGCTACACGCTACCCGGCGAGGGCGAGTTCTCCTTCTCCCTGCTGCTCTACGGTCAGGCCATAAGGGGCAGCCCGTTCCGCCTGCGCGCCATCAAAGTCAGCGATGCGCCGCACTCCCCCGAGGACGTCAAGAGGCGAGTGAAGTCTCCCGCGGGGGGAGGAGGGGGTCACATACGCCAGAAAGCGCTGCGCCGGCCCTCCAGCATGTACAGCACCACGAAGAAGAAGGAGAACCCCATCGAGGATGAACTTATCTTCCGAGTGGGTGAGTGCAGAGCAGCAAATCAGCAATTAAGGTCACTACAAGGGTTAAGGGCCTTGCTCAGGGGCCCGACATTGGGAACTTGGGTTCAAGTCCTCACATTCGAACAGTGTCAGTGAGGGATTTTGAAT
The DNA here is from genome assembly GCF_030014385.1 of Trichomycterus rosablanca. Taxonomy (NCBI): domain Eukaryota; kingdom Metazoa; phylum Chordata; class Actinopteri; order Siluriformes; family Trichomycteridae; genus Trichomycterus; species Trichomycterus rosablanca. Next base: position 4,186,846 of record NC_086007.1, read on the forward strand.
TTTTTTCCATTTCTTACGAGCTTGGTCTGCATGCTATGGTTTCCTTTCCCCAGCAGAAAACTATGCCAGTAGGTGGCTTGACCGGCACACAATTACCCCTACTTGTGATTGCCTTAATACATACAGTATGTGTGCTTAATTCCCTGTAGTACTCCCAAATTAAAAGGAAATAAGCATGTTTATTAGATTATCATGTATTGCTTTGTGTATCACAGGGACCAGAGGGCGAGAGCGGGGAGAGTTCTCCAACCTGCAGGGCATCTCCACCTCCGCCAACGGACGCATAGTGGTAGCCGACAGCAACAACCAGTGTATACAGGTACGACTGAGCTGACTGAAGTGTTGATCTCCAGAGGTCAGGCAGTGTTTATAAAAACCACCACTGCTGGTATAGAACTAAGAACGGTGTATTTTGTTGCCCTGAACTGTAAGGAAGGAGGGTGAAAAGGTAAGGACAGTGGTTCAGGATTTGCTGAAGAATGTAGCACTGAATGTGGGTCACCAAACTCTTAAATCTACAGCCAGAAGCCACAAAAAAAATTATCAGTCATGCTGGAGGAGAGACTTTAGGTTTTAACCTCAGTGGTAAGATAAAAGCAGAGTTAAGCGCTTCTGTAACCTCCACTAGAGCTTTTTGGCTCGTAAGGTGGATATATAAATATCAGCTCGTATAGGATGTGTTTAATAATTTAGGCCTAGTAAAAATTAAATGTATTTATAATAAACTTGTGATGTTTTAACTAACATTACTGGGGAAGAACTCAGCAATGACCCAGATTTACTTTCCCCCGATTTATCATAAACCTTTAGTTGAACCACTGTATTTATGTATCTTTGGCGGTTGAGTTCTCACCGTGTAAAATGCAATCATGGGGACGGGATTAATCCATTTTAGTTGACTGTTTATTTTGGAAATGTTTTTAAGGAAATGTGTAAATTTTCTGTCATTACAGAAGCATTTCTTTTTTATTTATTTATTTATTTATTTATTTATTTATTTATTTATTTATTTATTTATTCATTTATTTTTCTTCTGGCTGCTCCTGCCCCCACATTTTATGAGTTGCCACAGCATTTAATTCTGGTCCCCATACATTTTATATTTTTTATTAGGACCTGGCACTGGGGCAGCACGGTGGCTCGGTGGGTAGCACTGTCACCTCACAGCAAGAAGGTCCTGGGTTCAATCCCGGTCTGTGTGGAGTTTGCATGTTCTCCCCGTGTCTGCGTGGGTTTCCTCCTGGAGCTCCGGTTTCCTCCCACAGTCCAAAAACATGCAGTCAGGTTAATTGGAGACACTGAATTGCCCTATAGGTGAATGGGTATGTGTGTGTGTGTGTGTGTGTGTGTGTGTGTGTGTGTGTGTGTGTGTGTGTCTGCCCTGCGATGGACTGGTGCCTCATCCAGGGTGTTCTGTGTGCCCTGCGCCCATTGTAAAGCTGGCAAAGGTCTTTAGCACCAAACGACCCTAATTGGATAAGCGGTTAATAAAGTGAGTGGGTGAGTGACTTGGCACTGACATGCTAAAATGAAAATGCTAAATATAATTTTCAATTTAAATCTAATTTAAATTAAATCTAATATAATAATACACAGTAAACATTTATAAAGAAAATCAAAACAAATCTAGATTGATCGTTGAAGCCACATTTGCCTAATTAGTGCCATCTACTGTTGCAAATTCATAATGAAGGATAAAAACAAGCAAATACAATGGCTTTATCAGAAATGTAATCATATCTCACTTAGTTTGCAATTGATTACATTTCTTATTAATAGAATAATATTTGGCAAGTAACCATGGACCATGTTCAATTCCTAAGTGATTGTAAAACACAACCATTGAGGATATAGTTGTAGATGTTTTCTGTTTTACATGTTAGGTGGGAGCAGAACTCACTACCTGCTGGTTTGCTGAGGTTAATTAGTGGTTTGTGCGACCGGTTCTGTTTTTCAGGTTTTCTCCAACGATGGTCAGTTTAAGCTCCGCTTTGGGGTGAGAGGTCGCTCCCCAGGGCAGCTGCAGCGCCCCACCGGCGTGACCGTGGACATGAACGGGGACATCATAGTGGCCGACTATGATAACAGATGGATCACCATTTTCTCCTCCGACGGCAAATTTAAAGTAAATAATCAGGAATATCCGTTCAGGGTTTAAATTCTCTCTGCAAACATCAGTACCGCATTTCATTTGTGTGTGTCTTCTGATTCTGATTCTCATGTAGAGTAAAATCGGAGCAGGGAAGCTGATGGGACCTAAAGGTGTAGCCGTAGATAAAAACGGTCACATCATCGCTGCAGATAACAAAGCCTGCTGCGTCTTCATCTTCCAGTCTAATGGCAAACTGGTGACCAAATTTGGAGCCAAAGGAACATCAGACAGACAGTTTGCAGGTGATTTTGTTTTCCGATATTGAGAAAGTGCGAGTGTTTACTATAGTAATACAAATTTAGAGAATATTCCCAAAAAAATGTTGCAGTTTTTAGGTGTTTTGTGGGAAATATTTTTTTACCATTATGTATTTGCATTTTACAATAGTAGACGCTTTTATCTAAAGAGACTTACAGTACTGTGACTGTATACTGTCTAAGCAATTGAGGGTTAAGGGCCCAACAGCAGCAACCTGGCAGTGGTAGACTTTTAGGGTGGCTCAGTGGGTAGTACAGCAAGAAAGTCATGGGTTTGATTCCCAGGTGGAGCGGTCGGGTCCTTTCTGTGTGAACTTTGCATGTTCTCCCCAGGTTTGAATTGTATGTTTGGTGAATTGGAGATAAAAAATTTGCCGTGATGGTGTTTGGCCCTGGACTTGAACTGATGAGTTATGTGCAACCTGTAACTACCTGTCCTGTCATGAATGACCATAAAATTCTAATAAACAGACTTGAATTTTTAATTCATTGACTTAGAAAGTTCTGTATTAACGTTTACCTTTGTAGTTTGGCTTCCTTGTTAGCGATCAAGTATGTTGATGTCCACATACTTGTAGGATACTTGTAGTATTACGGTGTATAAAAGGAAATCCTTGTTTAAACACAGACTGGACTGCTGAATCACTGTTATACATTATCCATGAAAATGAAAAATCATATGTGACTGAGTAAATTTAGAGTTTAGCTGATTAACTCTCTGCATTTCATAGCTGTCGATCAAGCCAATGATGGATCATGTTCTGGTTTATAACCACTCTGTTCCTTTTAGATAAAATCACCGCGAGCACTCCGACAGAGCCGAAGCTCACGAAGTCGGGTCCTTCTTTCAGTAAGTACCGCTGTAGATCTAATAAACCTTCAAGCTAACATTGAACAGATAATCAGATTACAATATATTTAATATAAAAACACTAATGTAAACAACATTTTTTCCTTTTCTCTCTCTTTTTTTCATTATTTGTGTCCCCCATTTCCTTATCTCTGTGATGTCTAGGTCCTCATTTTGTGACGGTGAACAACAAGAATGAAATCATCGTAACAGATTTCCATAATCATTCTGTGAAGGTAAACGCTACAGCATGACTCTAGGGTGTCCACATACTTCCGACTGTATAGTGAATCACTGTAATATTTTTTCTGCTCAGGTCTATAATGCCGATGGCGAATTCCTGTTTAAGTTTGGTTCACACGGAGAAGGAAACGGTCAGTTTAATGCCCCCACAGGGGTGGCAGTGGACAGTAATGGAAACATCATTGTTGCAGATTGGGGGAACAGCAGGATACAGGTACGCTCCATATCTTTATGTTGGACTAAGTACTTAAATATTTACACTTTTTAGGAAGAATGAATTGGGCTTAGAGGCTGCCATGCAAAACAGGAACCCCGACTCTAAAATTGGCATCTTGAGCTTGTCTTGCCTTTAAACCCAAAAGCCAAACATTTGCTTTTGCTTTTTTGTTTTTTGTGTTTTAATCATTCAGTCACAGAAGAAAACTGCATGAGCTGCTTAATAATAAAAAATCTCAATGTGAATGTAATTTCAGTAAAAGTAAGCTTCAAGGACGGCACGAGGGCTCGGTGTGTAGCACCGTCACCTCACAGCAGGGTTTCTGTTTCATTTCCGTGTGTAGTTTGCATGTTCTCCCTGTGTCTGTGTGGGTTTCCTCCGGGAGCTCCGGTTTCCTCCCACAGTCCAAGAACATGCAGTCAGGTTAACTGGGACACTAAATTGCCCTATAGGTGAATAGGTGTGTGCCCTGCGATGGACTGGCGCCCCGTCCAGGGTGTTACTGCCTTGCGTCCAGTGAAAAGCTGGGATAGGCCCCTATTTTCTAAATAGTACAAAATTAGGTACAGTTAGTATGTAAGTAAGTAAGTAACAAGCAGGTCTGTAGTTAGTAGGTTAGTACGTAGTCACATGTAAGTAAAGCAAATTAAATAGGCAGTGAAACCCTATACATGAACTGTTCATGCTTTGTTTACATTACTCTCTTCAAAATCTAATCATATAAAGTGACGTTCTGCTTCGTGTTGCAGGTGTTTGACAGCTCGGGCTCGTTCCTCTCATACATCAACACTTCGGCGGACCCTCTGTATGGCCCTCAGGGTCTGGCGCTCACCTCCGATGGGCACGTTGCCGTGGCGGACGCGGGGAACCACTGCTTCAAAGTGTACCGCTACCTGCAGTAGCTTCTCAACACATGAAGGATCATCCAAAGCAAACGTAATGTTCAGGTGCCCCACCCAAAAGCTCCCATGCCAAGTAAATTATATACAAATTCAGTGAGTCTGATATTAATCCTGTTGAAACATCGCATCACTATCACGAGGGCACATAAACGGTAACAGCACTTCGAGTGGTGCTCATCAGGGCAGCTACTTCTACACTTTTACTTTATTTTATCAGCATCAGGGGTGGACCGATCATTTATTTATTAGCTTATTAATGAATAAACCCACGTTGGCCAATTCCTGGAAGTATAATTAACTTATATATTTCTAAATGAGGAACAAGCTACTTCTTAACTGGTAAACTCCATTTCCATCCATAATTCTGATTCTAGAAATCGATTCTTAAGTTAAATTTAACAATTTTATTATTGTGAATTTCAAGCACTCAATGTTTGTCATTTTAAATTGAATATATGCACTGAAGGCATATAAAACACCAAAGTGGTTAAATGGATATGTTCCTCTCACTGTATTTAAAAACATGTTATATTACATGTTAAAAGATATCATGACATAACGTAACATGATAATAATTGATCATATATACAGTGTATCACAAAAGTGAGTACACCCCTCACATTTCTGTAAATATTTCATTATATCTTTTCATGGGACAACACTATAGAAATGAAACTTGGATATAACTTAGAGTAGTCAGTGTACAACTTGTATAGCAGTGTAGATTTACTGTCTTCTGAAAATAACTCAACACACAGCCATTAATGTCTAAATAGCTGGCAACATAAGTGAGTACACCCCACAGTGAACATGTCCAAATTGTGCCCAAATGTGTCGTTGTCCCTCCCTGGTGTCATGTGTCAAGGTCCCAGGTGTAAATGGGGAGCAGGGCTGTTAAATTTGGTGTTTTGGGTACAATTCTCTCATACTGGCCACTGGATATTCAACATGGCACCTCATGGCAAAGAACTCTCTGAGGATGTGAAAAATAGAATTGTTGCTCTCCACAAAGATGGCCTGGGCTATAAGAAGATTGCTAACACCCTGAAACTGAGCTACAGCATGGTGGCCAAGGTCATACAGCGGTTTTCCAGGACAGGTTCCACTCGGAACAGGCTTCGCCAGGGTCGACCAAAGAAGTTGAGTCCACGTGTTCGGCGTCATATCCAGAGGTTGGCTTTAAAAAATAGACACATGAGTGCTGCCAGCATTGCTGCAGAGGTTGAAGACGTGGGAGGTTAGCCTGTCAGTGCTCAGACCATACGCCGCACACTGCATCAACTCGGTCTGCATGGTCGTCATCCCAGAAGGAAGCTGACGCACAAAAAAAGCCAGCAAACAGTTTGCTGAAGACAAGCAGTCCAAGAACATGGATTACTGGAATGCCCTGTGGTCTGACGAGACCAAGAAAAACTTGTTTGGCTCAGATGGTGTCCAGCATGTGTGGCGGCGCCCTGGTGAGAAGTACCAAGACAACTGTATCTTGCCTACAGTCAAGCATGGTGGTGGTAGCATCATGGTCTTGGGCTGCATGAGTGTTGCTGGCACTGGGGAGCTGCAGTTCATTGAGGGAAACATGAATTCCAACATGTACTGTGACATTCTGAAACAGAGCATGATCCCCTCCCTTCGAAAACTGGGCCTCATGGCAGTTTTCCAACAGGATAACGACCCCAAACACAACCTCCAAGATGACAACTGCCTTGCTGAGGAAGCTGAAGGTAAAGGTGATGGACTAAACCCAATTGAGCACCTGTGGCGCATCCTCAAGTGGAAGGTGGAGGAGTTCAAGGTGTCTAACATCCACCAGCTCCGTGATGTCATCATGGAGGAGTGGAAGAGGATTCCAGTAGCAACCTGTGCAGCTCTGGTGAATTCCATGCCCAGGAGGGTTAAGGCAGTGCTGGATAATAATGGTGGTCACACAAAATATTGACACTTTGGGCACAATTTGGACATGTTCACTGTGGGGTGTACTCACTTATGTTGCCAGCCATTTAGACATTAATAGCTGTGTGTTGAGTTATTTTCAGAAGACAGTAAATCTACACTGCTATACAAGTTGTACACTGACTACTCTAACTTATATCCAAGTTTTATTTCTATAGTGTTGTCCCATGAAAAGATATAATAAAATATTTGCAGAAATGTGAGGGGTGTACTCACTTTTGTGATACACTGTACATGTACATGTTTACAGTGCCATGAAATGTTTCTTCCACACATCCCAGCTTGTTTGGAAGCTATGGTCAGAGCACAGGGTTAGCCATCGAATGCCATCCCTGGAGCTTAAAGGGTTAGGGGCCTTGTTCCAATTAATGGCTCAAAGCTCCACCACTAGGCTTCTGTTGTCTGTACTTACATAAGAGTTTATGTAACAGATATCAGAACTGATATCATAACCTTGTTCACTATACACAGACTAGGCATAACATTATGACCACTGACAGGTCAAGTGAATAACACTGATTATCTCTTCATCATGGCTCCTGTTAGTAGGTGGGATATATCAGGCAGCAAGTGAACATTTTATCCTCAAAGTTCATGTTAGAAGCAGGAAAAATGGGCGAGCGTGAGGATCTGAGCGAGTTTGACGAGGGCCAAATTGTGATGGCTAGACGACTGGGTCAGAGCATCTCCAAAACTGCAGCTCTTGTGGGGTGTTCCCGGTCTGCAGTGGTCAGTATCTATCAAAAGTGGTCCAAGGAAGGAACAGTGGTAAACCGGCGACAGGGTCATGGGCGGCCAAGGCTCATTGATGCATGTGGGGAGCGAAGGCTGGCCCGTGTGGTCCGATCCAACACGAATTACGATGACCTACTGTAGCTCAAACTGCTGAAGAAGTTAATGCTGGTTCTGATTGAAAGGTGTCAGAATACATAGTGGACTCCATGGCTCGATGAGTTTGTTGTGATTGTTTTGGCAGCAACAGGGGACCAACACAATATTAGGAATGGGGTCATAATGTTATGCCTAATTGGTGTATATTAAATACGTCAGTGATGTGATGAAGGGTTTCGGTTAAACGTTACCTATGAGCCTATTAACAGCCTCAGGTTTTCAGAAAGATTTTTATCCAAAGCGACTTACAATTATCATTAAAAACAATTCAAGGCGTTGAGAGTTGAGAGCCTTACTTAGGGGCCCAACAGTGGCAACTTGTTGGTGACAGGGCTTGAACCGGCAACCTTCTAATCTAGTCAAGTACCTTAACCACTCAACTACCACTGTCCTTAAAAGATAACCTGGACACTTAATTTATTTCCTGGGCACCAGGTTACTGAATCGGCCACCCCGAACACGTTTGTTAATCACGTTCATAAACCACATTAGATTTTCTCTAAATTCAATAAAATCACTGGCACATTTTTATACTTCGTGCTGAATCAACTGTCCGGTGAATATTCGTGCGTATGTTCCTGCACCTGTATCATATCATGTACATTAAAAAGCTCTTTGCTGTAATATGCTTCCTAAACCTGCACTGCTTTATTATAGTAAAGCATCGAATGTCAGTTTCAGCTCTTACGTCTCTGTACAGGTAGCGATTATAGAAACAGCCGCTTATCGAACCTTCATCCGCCTTTAAAATCTGCGTGTATCTGATAAGGCCATGCACCGTATCACCTACGAGAGCCGCAGCGATCTGTGCACCTTTAGAAAATTGCTTTATTTATTTAATTTTGTACACAGTGTTATAATTGACATTTTATTTCCTTAATTTCTGTAATGTTTCTTTTCTGCAAGGCCTTGTAGATGCTTTTGCATGAGCTGCTCAAAGTTGGGAGCAAAGTACATAAATAAGGCGACAATAGAAATGCAAGAAAAAAACAAATGTGTCATATTTTGTGCCAACGTGCTAATAGTTTGATCAAAAATTCAGATCATTACCAGTGTAAATACAAATACAGCAGCTCTGATTTTAAAATGTTTCAGGTTGTAATTTCGGATCAGTTCTCCATTTTTCCTGAATAAAAAAATTTTATGTTATTGCCCGTTTACACCAAACACCATGTGAAGATGGTAAAACAAATATGCATTTCTAGAAATGCCTTTACAACATTTTGTAAAGAATTACTTTTATTTCAGTTTGTAGGGTGTTTTGAGATCACCGGTAGTTATAGATCACCAGTTTTAACTACCAGGAGAGGCTGGTGGAGTTAATATTACAGGATGTTTGGTTTTCCTTCATTTTTTTAATGAATCATACACATTTTTTCCCTCAGTGTTTAAGAATGAATGCATCAATGAATGAAGACCATCTCGAAATACAGAAATACAGAAATTACATTTAATGGGTAAACCTTGGTAATATGGCATGACAGTGTGGTACCAGTTTACATTTACAGCCAGCTCCTAAATTCAACTGGCAATGCGGGTGGCACGGTGGCTAAGTGGTAGCAGCACTGTCACCTGACAGCAAGAAGGTCCTGGGTTCGATCCCCAGGTGGGGCGGTCCGGGTCCTTTCTGTGTGGAGTTTCCTCAGGGAGCTCCGATCTTCTCCCACAGTCCAAAGATGTGCAAGTGAGGAATTGGAGATACAAAATTGTCCAGGACTGTGTTTGATATAAACTTGTGAACCGATGAATCTTGTGTAATGAGTAACTACCGTTTCTGTCATGAATGTAACCACAGTGTAAAACGTGACATTAAAATCCTAATAAACAAACAAAGAACTGAGAATGCAAAGGTGCCACTGAATTCTCAGCTAAACCCGCTCATGTAATCTTGATTTGACTCACATTGTGTTTGGTGTAAATGAGCCCTCACTCTGTAAATGATTACATGGATTACATGTTCATGATCAAGCTGTTCAGTTTATTTGAATATTTTTATTAGTAATAAGAACCGGTTTCACATCCTCTTTACTCAGGCTACAAATCCAAATGTTAAACTGTAGTGAAGTTAATATTCCATTTTATATCCAAAGCATTAAAGAACTACTGTGTGGTGCATTGATGGAAAAGCACTTCTCTGTGTATCATACATCATATATCAGTAGAGAAATGTAACGTCACGGTTAAAGCAGAGATCTGAGTTTAGTCCGGATAGTATTATGTTAAAGCACAATGATCGTTAGGTTATTCTGTGTAGTATAAAGTACATTTAGGAACTGTTCAGTTTAGAAATTCTACTCTCATAACGTTAAAGAAACAAATCCATGCTTATCTAACATTACCAAACACCTGGAACAGAGAAGCAATCATGAGATCATATCAGACTTCTACTAAAGTTTTGATTGTGCTGTTTTACAAACCCATTTTTGTCTTGGTCATATGCACTGATAATAAAAGCACACGGTTTACTGAGCTCACTGTCGTGTTTTAAATGCTTTCTGTGTGAATAAACTTATTCTGGACCGGGTTCTTCTACACTGAGCACTTGTTTAGTGCATAATCTTCCATGAAGTCTGTGAGAAGCTGACAAGCAGGCCTGCTCTTGGAGGACTTGCATTTTCTCTCTGGTGGAACCTCCTCGATCCACGTCTTACTGTCCAGCAAGTATCTAAAGCTGTAAAAAACACATAGTTTAGTTAATAATTGTGGCACAGGGGGTTTTATTCTTGAAATAAATTTACTCGTAATCCGAGGTTGGAGTTTTCCCTTTTTTGTTTATTTTTTAAAAATATGATTACAAAAATAAGTATTTAAAGATTTGGGCATGCATTTATCGAAAGGATTTTGGGTGAGATAGACTTTCTAGGATAAAATGAGCCTTGGAGCTAAAGTACAATACACTTACCACTTATCCAGTCAAGGTTTGGGGGGGGGGGGGGGGGGGGTTAACATCAAACAACCTCAGCTTACCGTCTCTTATGGTCTGCCTGGAAGGTGCTCTCATCTTGCCCCATTATCAGATATTCTCCATCAACCTTCACGTCCACATCATCATCACATGAAAAGCGCTGGATTATTTCCAGTACTGAACCTTCTTGGATTTCAGCATGTTCACCTGTATTTTACACAAACAAATCCATTTTAATGATTAAAAACCAGTTAAGTACACGACAATTTACCTTAAATGTGAATACATGAGAAGCAGCAGGTTTAATCCAGACTCACCTGTCTGAAGCACTCGAGTGGTCAATGCGGAATAAGATTTAAACACACCATCATTGCTGGATTTGAGGATCCTGACTGTGTAAACTGTAAAATAAATATGTTTTTATTTTAGTCTGCAGTATTATATTTCAAAGCGTTTAAAAAAAAAAATACAAGTTGACGTACCATAATCGACGATGGGTTCGAAGCAGGCATAATTTTTCCGGGTGTTTTTCTCCATATTTTTACTGAAGGTGACTTTAAGGCGTGGACAGGCACCTACAGTCCAGAAAAAAACAGTAAATATAAAACAGAAAAATCAGTTCAGGTGGTATAAAAAGATAAATGCTGCTAGTAAAAATGATTCTATTGAACAAAACTTCTGAATGGATCAGCAGTGAAGTGTTTGACATTTAGAGTTCTCCAGTTTTGTGAATGATATGTAAAATTTGACTTCCTTACCCAGTAAACTAAGGCACAAAAAGGTACATGTCCCAGTAGAATATAACCCAGCACCTCAGGGTTTACTTATTTCACTTTAAGAAAACATGAGAACTGCTGAACCATGTTTTTGGCTATATTTATGATTATTATGAATAAAGACAATTTACAAAACTATCAGTTATTCCATCGTAGTTTAAATTTTTTGTTACTGTCTCATGCTTTAAACTCAATTTACAAATTTAAAGCATCTAATAGAAATATACACCGATCAGCCATAACATTAAAACCACCTCCTTGTTTCTACACTCACTGTCCATTTTATCAGCTCCACTTACCATATAGAAGCACTTTGTAGCTCTACATTTACTGACTGTAGTCTGTCTCTACATACTGTAGTTTCTCTACATACCTTGTTAGCCCCCTTTCACCCTGTTCTTCAATGGTCAGGACCCCCACAGGACCACTACAGAGTAGGTATTATTTGGGTGGTGGATAATTCTCAGCACTGCAGTGACACTGACATGGTGGTGGTGTGTTAGTGTGTGTTGTGCTGGTATGAGTGGATCAGACACAGCAGCGCTGCTGGAGTTTTTAAATACAGTGTCCACTCACTGTCCACTCTATTAGACACTCCTACCACTCTAATACCTACTCTGTGGTGGTCCTGTGGGGGTCCTGACCATTGAAGAACATAATGAAAGCAGACAAAAAAAAATCATGCAGAAAAACAGATGGACTACAGTCAGTAATTGTAGAACTACAAAGTGCTTCCATATGGTAAGAGCTGATAAAATGGACAGTGAGTGTAGAAACAAGGAGGTGGTTTTAATGTTATGGCTGATCAGTGTATGTACTAATTTTAGGTAAAATTACTCTTTATAGATTATATATTATATATATATCAATCACCATCTGTTAGCCTGGTAGCCATACAGAACAGGCCGGTTGTTCCCTTTCAACTGCTGCCTTTTTATTATCGCATGTACTAGCTGGCTTTGTTTGTCTCAGAGGAAGCATGTGCTAGCCAACATTCTTTTAATATCACTAATCTTCATGATAGGTAATAAACAGGGTGGCAGGGTGGCACGGTGGCTCGGTGGGTAGCACTGTCGCCTCAGAGCAAGAAGGTCCTGGGTTCGATTCCCAACTGGAGCGGTCTGGGTCCTTTCTGTGTGGAGTTTGCATGTTCTCCCCGTGTCTGCGTGGGTTTCCTCCAGGAGCTCCGGTTTCCTCCCACTGTCCAAAGACAATTGGAGACACTATAGGTGAACAGATGTGTGTGTGTGTGTCTGTGTGTCCGCCCTGCAATGGACTGGCCCCCTGTCCAGGGTGTTTCTGTGTGCCTTGCACCCATCAAAAAACTGGGATAGGCTCCAGCACCCCCCGGCGACCCTAATTGAATAAGAGGTTGAGAAAGTGAGTGATTATTGCTGCACCACCGCACGAACCTCGACGGGATCACATGCTTTCATACTCACCCTCAGCACATGTACACACGTCTGCTTCACACAGTTTGGTCAGCATCGGGCTGTTTTTTGGTGCAGTGTAAAACCCAGCACATCGTCTCTCTGTAAAACCATCATTTATTTTAACTCTCATCACTGTTAAACACCAAAGACAGAAGACAGTGAACACAGACGTGCAGTAACTTGTGCTGACCTGGATTGTAATAGTCATAGACAACTGCAACTGCTGGCTGGATGAGTCCGATAGGTATGATCTGTTCTACACGGAAGCGGACACACTGTTCCTCCTCTGTGATCTGCAAGAAAAGAGTCAGTTAGGACCTCACTGCATGATCAATCGTGCATGCAAATGATGCTGCGTTCAACTAAACCTCTGAATTAGGATTTCACTAGAAAACTAGGAATGTCCCTTAATTTCTTTCGGTATTAATTAAGTATCTATCTATCTATCTATCTATCTATCTATCTATCTATCTATCTATCTATCTATCTATCTATCTATCTATCTATCTATCTATCTATCTATCTAGGACTAAGTAAGTAAGAGAATAAGTTAGTAATGTCGATGTATTTGCTCTGATATATAATAAGGGAGTAAGTAAGTCAGTCAGTCAGTCTGTAAAAGTAATTAAGTAAGAACGTAAGTAATAAATACAAATAAATGGGCGCCCAGGTGGCACAGCAGGATAACTACTCAACTGGGCGCCATCTAGCGGGCACAATTGGCAGTGCCTGCAGGGAGGGATGACTGGAATATGTGGGCCGGGTCTTCAAACGCTGTGTAAGGACCCTGATTGGTGGATAGAGGCGCCTGTGCAGAGTGCATGGGTGGAAAAGTGTTCCGTTAAGGGCTGTGCAGGGGTCGAAGGAGGCGTGAGCAGCAATATACCCTCCTAGATTTCAAACAGGGATCCCCCAGCAGCAGAAGACAGATTGACTACGCTAAATTGGGCCAAACAAAAATTAAAAGGAGGACTTACTGGGCCTTGCCCATTACAAATCTTTTGTTAATAATATGCACTATAGATTGTAAAATCCCCAAATTCCTTATAGTCGTGCATTGAAAAACTACAATAAAAACTTTAATAAAGTGCAAACTCCACACTTTTTTTAATGTGGTGCAGGCAACAAATTTGGAATTATTGTACATCACAAAAATCAATACAATGAACAAGGTAAAACAGTCATGGGGCTGGACACATCTTGCTAAAGAGAGAATGAGGCGCGATCCCCAACACACTTGCAAGATTGAACAAAGGAAATAGAACCAATTGCAGATATTTAATCCAGGTAAAACAATAATGTGGCGAAAGAGCCACTAACAAAAAGGGGTACAATGGCAAATAAAAGGTGGCAAAATGATTAGAAACAAAGTAAATCTGCAATCTGCCTCCGTGCCCCCAGTTGCTGGTCAAACTAGACCACACAGGAACACGAACATGGAGCAGCTCTTGGACGATTGTCGTAATGTTACAACAACATTATTTGTTTTGTTTTTTCCTGTTACTGTCATATAAAATGTATGAAAAAGCTAATTATATAAATAATATGTATAAGAAAAAAGCATCTACAAGGAAATATTTAACACCGTCTTACCTTATCGAAGTAGAGAAACACTTTGTTGTTGTGGATCTCATAATGGTCGATGTATTTCTCTGTGCCCTTTGCATTCTACAGAGAAAAAACTGTTTTAATAAGAACAAAAGTGGCCAAAATGGCCAAAAGTATGTGGACACCTGACCAAGAGCTTGTTGAACATCCTATTACAAAACTATGGACCTTAATATGAACTTGGAGTTAATCTATGTGGCCATAACAGCCTCGATTATTCTCGATTATTCTGGGAAGGATTTTGACCACTGATGTTGGGCATGAAGGCCTCAGACTTTAATCAACATTCCTAATAAACTCTAGGGTCACTGGATTCCCACCATGTCTTGCACCATGCTTTGTGCCTATAGGCACAGTTATGATGGAACAGGGGAAAGGTCGATATGGTTGTCATGGTGTTGGAAGCATCAAATTTGTTTTATACACATATTAGTAATGGGAGTGGTCGAGACTCCTGAACTCAGTTAATCGTAGGGGTGTCTGCATACTTTTGACCAAATAGTGTTATGTAAAATATGTTTAAAACAAAAGGGATTAGTTTAATGAATGTACATCTTCCAGATCCTGAATGTTTGGTGTGAGTCCACTCAGGAGTGAGATGTCCACCAAGACCATACCACTGGAGTTTCCATTTCTCAACCTGTAAGGTGTGTGAAAAGGATGATTATATTTTTGCATACCACAAATATAACGTTTACTTTAATATTTATATATATTTTTTTAAGACACAAAGGCTTCAGAGAGTTTACAGTATATATGATAAACAAGTGTGATGTGGATGATGAAACCATTGCATACCCGACACACACTGTATACAAAAGTTTGTTTTCTTTTTTGGGCTCTTCCGGAGCTTGTCTCTTACGGCGGGTGCGCAAATCAAACCAGTCCATCCTGCTCATGCCCTCATCTCTCTTCTCATCACTGTCATAGTTATAGTAATCATCCAGCTGCTCCTCATCTTCATCACTGGATACTGACAGAAAACAGAAAATATGGTAAGACATTAAATAACATTGTTAAACCTCTTAATATCCACTGAGCCACAAATTCATTTAAATGATGACAGGAGAGAATGTGGATGCTGTTGTGTAGCTTTTATTACTGTGTTTAATTAGAATTGCTCCCAATCTGATTTACAGTGGATTTAGAAAGTATTCAGACCCCTGAACTTTTCAGACAATTAAACCATCGATCTACATTTAATCACCCCCAAAAGCATTGTGCAGATTGTAGTGCAATATATACAAACAAATGAGCCAAACATTGTTAGATTTGTTTAATATCTTGGCCAACTGTGCCCTTTGTCTTTAAATATGCCATTATATTTAAAACTGTGAATTTGTGGGTCCATGTAGGAAACAAAGTAAATAAATATCTATCTTTACATACATAGCTGCTTTATTCTTAGGTGTACACACTCTTCATACACACCACCCTTGATATAAAAGCTAAAGTGTGTTTACTAGAAAAGCCCTAGAGGTTCAGAAATGATGCTCACTCACAGTATTCAAGCTCTCCATCCACTTTAACACTGAGGTGAAACTGATCACAGTGGGACAGGTCATTCTTCAGAGATCTGTACGTCTGTAAAATCTGTAACAGGAAAACACAGTGTTACTGATGCTAAGCTTTTTATCCACAGCCTGGTTAAGGTATTGGTCAGATTTGGATGGTGAAGTTAGTTATTTAATAAAGTTAGTTATTTAATGTGTACACTAGTTACTTATCACATGGTTTAGTATATCAGTTCATTTGTCAATAAGTTAGTTTGATGAATTAACTGTTTGGTTAAGGAAGAAGTGGTTGTGAATTTGAGCCATACTCAGATTTGATTAACACTTATGCTGTGAAAGTGTTATTCAGACAGTTCAGACAGTGAATCATTTGCACTTTAGCGCTTGAATGAAGCGTTTGTTTTTTTTAACCAAAAAGCATTTATTTTACTTTTTATTTATAAGATAACTTGGTGGCAAGTGTAAATTGACAATTTGCAGACTAGTTGGTGAGTTAGTTGACTGGTGAGTTAGTCGGATGTGATTATATTCACAATTTAGGTAAGCATTAAATCTAAAAAAACACTGAAGGTACTGAAGGTAGTCTGTGGCATGATGGTCAAGAAGAAATAGAAATAGGAGTTTTGAAAGATTACTTACCGATAACGTTCCTTTTCCTCGGCCCCTTACATTCAGAACCACTTTACCCACTTCTTTTACCTACAAACAAGCTTTGCTTACAAACTGAAACTGGAGTTAAAATACATTAAATAAAAAGACTTTTGGTCTGGAATTGGTTCCTCTTACTTCAAATGCTGTTTGCGTCAGCGCGTTGTAATTGTTCAGACGTAGACTCTTCACATCCTTGTTGTTTACACAGATTTCCACAGACAGGTCCAGGTTCTCCACCTCGCTGTTTTGTATGCTAAATTTGGACAGAGCCTCCAGGGCTACGACTGTATCCTAAAGAAGAGATGATGTTTATGTGAGAAAATAAATTAGGGTAACGATCTGACACCCTTAATCTAAAGTAAACATGAATGTATATATCATGGCTGTCTTTATATTTTAGTGATTTATGTAAGTGTTCGTGTTCTGTGACAATGTTATGATGACACTGAATGTTCAATGACAATGTAAAACTAATTTTTGGAGGTTCTTGCACTTTATGTGACCCTTCAGACACATTTCCAGCATACGGTGACAAATTAGGTTTTAACCTGTTCTTGGTATAAAAAAAGCCACTGGTTCATATACTTTTAAGACCTCTGCATATGGGCACAGTGGAGTAATTAGTTGGTGTTTGTTTATTAGGATTTTAACGTCATGTTTTACACTTTGGTTACATTTATGACATGCAGGAACGGTAGTTACACATTACACAAGATTCATCAGTTCACAAGGTTATATCAAACACATATCTTATATCTTGGACAATTTAGTGTCTCCAGTTCACCTCACTTGCATTTCTTTGGACTGTGGAAGGAAACCAGAGCACCCGGAGGAAACCCACGCAGACACAGGGAGTGTGTGCACACTCCACACAGAAAGGACCCGGATGTATGTGAAATGACTGAATGTTTTGGTCATGACTGTAGAGTACCTGTGTGGACTGGAATCCACCGCCGTATTTGCGCTGTTCGGTGAGCCAGGTCGCAACCCGCAGAGCATTCGGTTTATCTTCCATAACTACGGTCGACAGCAGGCCGTACGCAGCGGCTTCCACTGAGAGCGGATCTGCTCTCTTCTCCACGTCTGTCATGTTTTCTCTGACATCCCAGAAACAGCGTTCTGAGGGACAAAACCAACCACATGACAAGATTTGTATAGTGTTTTATATACAGTATATAAGAATGTCTGAGATTAAAATGTTTGGGCAAAATGCAAAGGTTGTGAAGTAAGAGTAACATCAGACATTACCGTTATCACATTTTGACATGTTGATCAGCTTCCGGTGAGCTTGCTGGGCGTCGGGGCTTTGAGCATTGTGCAGACACAGTGCGTATGCTGTAATGGCCGTAGCATAAGGGCTTTCCAATGTGGCTGAACGCGAAACCAGATACGACCTGGCCTTCTCCATAGCCATTCTCTACAACAGACACAAAACATAAAGACATGATTAACTATTAGCAGTATTGTTATTATATTCTATGGCAAATATTTGTACTCAGCAGGGCATGCAAACATCATTTAGACCAGCTGTGCGCCCAGCTGCATGTATTACCAATACTGTGTCTGTTCCCAGTTCATACACTTTTATTGCATGTTTCATAGTTATAAGAATGAATGCAGTCAGGGGCACATCGTCCGTCGATTTCCCAACTCCACCCTAAAACAAAGATATTTAAAAGCTAGTTTTATTACTGTGTAGAAAAAACAACTGTGCATCGTTTTTAATGATTTATAAACATGTTTATGTATATATATAATATATATATAATATATATATGTTTTACACACAGATTATAATTTGGCTGTTTTCCATACATTTATTAGGTATGTCAGTTATATCTTTATTATATTTGTGTTAGTGAAACAGTGTGCACATACTTATAGATATTTTTTATATAATAACCGAAATGTTGGGTTCTTTTAGAACTTTTTAGGTTAGTTTGTAAAGCAAAGTGTATTTTCCAGCATCCAAGTCATACACAGAACCAGGTCCAGTTTGTGTAATGAGCTACAGCTCATGAGGACAGACTTTGTTGGTCAATAAGGCCATTGGAATGGTTTCAAAAGCCTTCAAAAAATAGACAAAACTCCTTATTTTCTCTGCATTAAATTTGTGTCTACCTTCATTCCAGTGTCAAGGAGTGGATTGGGGTCGTCCCACGCTCCACTGGCTTTCTGTTTTGCTATCAGGTAGGTCAAGGCCTGCAGAATGTACAAGTCATTGACTCTGATAATGTCCCTTGATTCTGTCAGCTCCTTTGCAATGAAGGCCGTCAGCCTGGAAAGTAAAATCAACAGCAAATAGCAAATTATTTTACATAGAGAGAACAATATTACTACTCTCATCATGCATCACAATTATTTAATTAAAGAGAATTAATGATAAATTACCACATGCTGCTTTTTGAATGGCGGAAAGTCCCGTACGAACCATCATCCTTCTTGAATGTTAGAACCCGGTCATAACCTGTTACATAAGTACATTTCTGTTTGTGACAGCATAACTAGTGCATCACTAGCATTACGCATTATCATTGTGTTCTGTGTTGGCTGACCACTGTTTATTAATTCCTCATACCAGAAGAGCTTTAGAATAGTAATAATTCAAAATCAATGCATTTTAAAACCACACTGCTCCATATAAATAAATAAGTAAATAAATAAATAAATAAACACATAAATAAGTAAATAAATAAATAAGTAAATAAATAAATAAATAAATGAATAAATAAATAAGTAAATAAATAAGTACATAAATAAGTAAATAAATAAATAAGTAACTAATTACATAAATAAGTAAATAAATAAGTAAATAAGTAATTAAATAAATAAGTAAATAAATAAATAAAAACTTGTTAATGTAATACGTGGCAACATGAAAGAACTTGATTTAAAACCAGCATTGCGGTTCTGTGTGGAGACTTGGCACCAGTTTCAGTCAGGTCTGGAGCAAGCAGTAGCAGGTAGTGGATACCAAATGTGAATCTGTTTTTGGTGGTTGTGGTGAACAACAGCCCAGTTATCAGGATGTTAAAAGCTTCTTGCAGGTTGTGTCTTTAATTTCTACCACAAGCATAGAATACATGAGCATAACAACTACTGCATAAAAGATGATGGATGTGAAGACCAAAAAGCTTCTATGAATGAAATAAGTTTGATGTTTTTATATCACTCCATCATGCAAAAGAAAAAGTTGTAGCCTAGCGGTTAAGATAGTGGACTAGTAATTGAAAGGTTGCTGGTTCAAGCCTCATCACTGAGCAAGGTCCTTAACTCTCAATTGCTTAGATAATATACAGTCACAGTACTTTAAGTACTGTGACACAGTACAAACTGCCCTGTTATAATGAAATGATGAACTTGGTGGAGAAAGTTTAACCCGGCTTCACCTCATGGTGTTCTTCACTACCGCCTCATAACAGGACACTTTACTGGTTGTGGTCTGTCATTTTTAATATAATACATGAATCTTGAATTTAAAAATCACAACACACACCAGCTTGGATCATCGTTTCGGCCTCCTCTCTGCGTTCTGCTTTCAGTGCGAGCCACTGGTTGGTGGCATCCAGGTAGCGCATGGCGTGAATGGCGGGAGACATCTTAACCATGGTCTGCTCGGCACAGCCCTTAGGCAGCTGGATCAAATTATTCACCCCCTCAAGATTTAGGCAGTTATTCACCGATTCCCCCATCACACCGCCTGGAACACACCCACAGAAACAAATAAAGACCTTTCACATTTATCTCATTAGTTTCATTTTTTAAAGGCTTTTACTAGTTACAGTGGTGTGAAAAAGTAATTGCCCCCCCAAATGTTTTGTTGAAGATATTTTAAAGAAAGCAAAACATGACAACACAAATTGAAGCATTTTATAAAACAATCTCATTTATTTAAGACATTATTTAACATATTTAATTGCCCTTTGTCACCCAATCAACCTTTTTACCAAATGGAATTGTTGAGCCAGTTTAGCTGACTAAACAGAGCTAAGCTTTCCTTCATCTAGTCCATTTTCCCTATAAGTGCAGTATAGACGTATTTGTAGGAAAGCAGTAAACTGTCTCACCTTTAAAACTCATCATTGTTCTCGAATCATCTCCCAGCATTTCATCCTCTGGGGCTGGAATGTCAAATTCCAGCTTCTTATCTGCAGTAATAAGATAGCTGACACATGATGATGATACATTAAGGTTATAAGGTTATGGTTATACATACGTTAGGTTGAATATCTTACTCTGTGCATTGATGTTATGTTCTGTATAGATGGAAACTATTTCACCCTCTCCCTGTGAGTGGAAATCAAAAGCAGCATTTATATCAGTTCATTTACAGTACATAGAATTATTCAGGATTTTTTTAACCTCCTCTAAACGGCAGATGTACATTATGCTGTATTATATTGTACAAATACTGATGCAGATTAAACCATTTGTGCAAAATCTAATATACAATATTGTAATGTGCAATACCTTAATGTGCAATATGTGCAATTATTACATGTAATAATCACTATGAATTTTTCTACATGTGCAATAATCATAGCTACAATAAACACTATGTACATATTTTGGCATGTGAATATTAATATTAATATATGTAACTTTTAATATGCCTATTTCACTCATTTGCATTTTTACATCCTTCATTTTATATATGCTCTAAACCTGTGGTGTTTTTAGGATGAACCAAATGCTCGTAATGTTGTTTTTCTATACACCCTGGTGTACAGTGAAATGACAATAACATTAATCCTGAATCTCTTGAATCTTGATATGTAAATATCCCAGAGAGTCACTTAAAAACATTTTTGGAAAACATATTTCTGTATTTATAAATCTGTATAATTTGCATTTATGAATTATATTTCTACACATGTGGGTCTGACAGGGGTGGCTCTAGCCATTTGTGGGGGCTGAAGTGTAACTCTGAAATAAAAACAAATTTAAATAAATAAATAAATAAAACAGTGTTTGCATGTTCTCCCCGTGTCTGCGTGGGTTTCCTCCGGGAGTTCCGGTTTCCCCCCACAGTCCAAAAACATGCAGTCAAGTTAATTGGAGACACTGAATTGCCCTATAGGTAAATGGGTGTGTGTATGTGTGTCTGCCCTCAAGCCCGGATAAAATAAGGAACTTGTGTCAGAAATAAAAACTGTCCAAAATTCTGGTATGAAGTCCAGATCTGTTGTGGCAAACCCTAAATACAGCCTGGTGATGGATTGTTCTGTCTGGGGTGAGTTACTGCATTGCTTTCAGTGATTCAGAGAAAACCAAAGCCACTGTGACCCCGATTAAGATAAAACGGTGGTAAAGACATGACGTATTTCATTAAATAAACTCTAAATTAATTTATTTATAATAGTTTTACAGACTGTACAGTACCACCACTCGGAGCTGTTTCTTTATCTTGTCACTGATGCCCTGAGAGGCGTATGCCAGCACGTTGATGGGGATGTTCCCGATGATCAGAGGCACCACGGTGAAATACACCGACACAGCAGACTGACCGTCCACTGTGACCTGCTGCACCACATCTTCTCCACCTGCACTGCACAGCCCTTCCACCTTCTTCATCTTCACCGTCACCTAAAAACATCAGGTCAACATTCATCTGGTGAGCATTTATACACATTCACTGAAATGTGTCACATTTATCATTTACACCGGTACAAACACGTTTTTTTTTCCTCATGACTAGAAATAATGCCACACTGTCATCACAGCTACAACAAAATGGTTCAAACTATTTATTTTCCTCATGCCAAGCTTAGCATGCTTAGGTAGAGCTGTGATCTAATGATTGTGAAGCTGTGATTAGGGTGCTCGGGTGGCACAGTGGTCTATTTCACTATCCCAGGGTTTTTCAAACCCTTTTTTTAAACAACCCAAATTTTGTCCATGATTTTTGCTGCAACCGAGGCAACACAAACAGTGCATTAAAATGAAACACATAATGAATTATACTTAATTAATGAACATGGTGGCAATCTGGTCCCACTGTGGTTTACAAGATGTAACATAAAGCCGTTCATGGGGCATTCAGGTACAAGTTAATTTTATGTTCAAACACCTGTAAAAATTTGTTTATTTAATTATTATTATTTTTCTCTGTGGCCCATTTTTCTGGCTTGCAGCCCACCCAAGGGTGGCGACCCAGGCAAATCTCAGAGATGCTATAAAATGTACATGGAGTATGTTTAGTAGTTAAGGCTAAAGGTTAGTATGATCATTACCTTTAAACTCTGCTGCTTGTAGTTGTAAACCACCACTTTCACCTCGAGCTGTTCGTTCCTCTTCACCGAGTATGGCAGTTTCACTGATATAAAAAAGTCTTGGAAGACTTTCAGTGGCTCTGGCTCTGCTATGCAAAAACCTGAGAGGTTGGAATATGGTAAATGGAATTTAATGGTTACAGCAAGGTCATCCCAAATTAATTATTAATCTTTTGGTCAATGGATGTTTCCTGATGTCTCCTTCAACCACTTTAGCTTTTTTTAAAGGGACTTAAATGTACAGTACATGTTTTTTATGCTAGAAAAACACACATGCAGTTTGTCCTAATTTGATATAACTTTGATCCTTAAGGACTAATTGTAAAATTCTACCACATTGAATTTCCCATAAAAAAATGAACACTAAACGTATGAAACACGTCCTTAAAAGGGAGTCACCTTAAGCAAAGGGGGCGGCACGGTGGCTAAGTGGGTAGCACTGTCACCTCACAGCAAGAAGGTCCTGGGTTAGATCCCCAGGTGACACTAAATTGTCCATGACTGTGTTTGATATAACCTTGTCAACCTTGTGATGAATCTTGTTTGATGAGTAACTACCGTTTCTGTCATGAATGTAGCCAAAGTGTAAAACATGACGTTAAAATCCTAATAAACAAACAAACCTTAAGCAAAGGTACATTTAAGTAACTTGTTTTACTAATCGCCCCTACCTTACCCATCTTACAGAATCTTCTTGCTATAACATTAAACATGTTGTCAAAGCTTTAGAGAGGTACCTTGTGTTGAAGAAATAGCAACAGCTTGGACCTCCCATGTGGTTACAGAGTCAGGAGTGACTATGTTATGCCTGGAAGTGACGAACAAAAGAAAAAGTCACCAAATAAGTGTGTACATTATAAAAAAGACGCTACTGTTCCTCCTGCACAAAACATTAACTTATGTGTGTATTGAATAAATGATTCATATGCTATTACTAAAAGAGACATTTTAAACAGAAAGGTCACATATTTAAATAAACCTTTTAACTGTCATCTCAGTTAAGCTCTAAAATATGCTCTTAAGCTTTATTTAAGGTTTTTATTAGCCATACCTTGTGTAGTTGTGTAATACTCAGACAAGGTTGCAATAACCAATCAGGTTGCATGAAGAATCAAGACTGCTAATTGTGATGTTCCGAGATTACAATTACAGTAATAAGACTTAAGCCAGGCATGTCCAAAGTAAAACAATAAATTATACTAATTAAAAATGTAAATTCCCCTTTTTACCAATTGGTGACAGCAACACTGTAAGTACTCAGTTATGAGAGAATGAGACCTACTCATTGTTATGATGTGATAAAAGCGACACAGGTTGTAGAAACAACTATTAACGGAAACAAAATTTAACGTGAATTTGAGTGGTGGAGTGGAGAGCACTTATGCCCGGTAATAATTTAGTCATTCTTTTAGTACATAGAGCCACGTTTAGCTTTATTTTTGTAAATGCAGAAATTCAGATAGCTTGTTCTGTATGTTCTGATTTGTTTATCTGAATGCTCATATTTGGTTGTTGGACACAATTGAGATGAAGTTTTAAGTCTGATCTGTGAAGTACCTGATGTTGCCCGAAGCATCTGCCTCTAAGATCGTCCACATCCAGGACTGAGGAAAGAAACTGCGGAGGTACACAGAGGCCTCATCAATCTCATCTACCTCTTTTCCACTGTTGATTGCTTGATTAAAAGACAGAATTGAATATGAGTATTGTTTAAGACTGACATTTTTCTACAAATCACCTCATTTTATTAAACCAAAGTATGCAGGACTTCAATCCAGGTATGCAATAAAGTTCCTGTCTACATTCTGGATGGAGACACAGTGGGCCTGAAGGTCTGAGGATTGGCACAGTCTTAGTTTTATTTTTCTGCCGTCTTACCCATTAACATGGTACTAATAGGTTAGGTTGTTGGTTGAATTGGGTGTATGGGGAGAAATTGTTTTCTTGATTTTTTTCTGGGATTTTTGATTGCTGTCATCCTGCCTCTTACTTGCAATCGCTCAGGTTTATTAACAGTAAAGGGAAGTGAACACTGGTGTCTCAGCAATGCTCTCACTACTGATATCCTGTGGTTTTCTTATTTAGTAGTGCTGTTATAATGATCATCATGAGCAGTTATCCTGCACTGTGGCACCATGTGGTCTTTGGTTTATGTTCCTGTCTTGATTATGTTAAGGCAGATTACATTAGAGTTCCTGCAGCCATGGTACCTTCACGCTAATGCAGCGGTCCCCAACCTTTATTGCAGCACGGACCGGTTTCATATAAGATATAATTTCATGGACCGGCGGAGGCAGGAGGATTAAAAAGAGAAGAACTTCTATGAATGGAAAATCAGAGACAATAACACTCGAAGAGTATTGGAAATTCAATTGCTCTTGTAACGATATGATTCTTAATGATCTTTTTTTAATTGACTGGTCAGTGGCTGTCTTGTGGTGGTTCCTTTCATTTAAAAGATGGGGTAGAGGGGGGCTGACAGCAACAGATGGATGGGCTATACACAGAATGAAATAGATCTTCCTTTAACAAAGCCAGGAGAAGCCACAGATTATTTATTAAATAAAATGCATGCTGAATAGCTTTACTTCTTCCTAAGCCGCTTATTCTTCTCTGCAGAAGAGCTTTCTTCCTGAACGTCGTAGCAGCCTCACAACACTTGAGGAAAGCTTCCCGACAGCTTTGGCTCTTGTGTGCTGTGTATCTCCACCTGTCTTTACATGACTTTGAGGTCAGACCCATCTTCCTTCCATCCTCACAGCACTTCCTGTCTGGTAACTTATAGCTGTTGACTGAATACAAGAAACTTAATGTTCATCTTGTATAAAATCATTCAGGGTCAACTGAAGCTATGAAGACTGTTAGTGTGAAAGATCTTACCGAGAGCACTGAGGTCTCTCTTGTGTCGATCACGCTGCTCATAACATTTATGCGCTGATTAGGAAAAACAAAACAGTTGTTGATCACCTTGATGCCACTATGATGTATTTACTGTTAGTACATTTATTGAGATATTACCTGTCACTATGGGTGCCATCTCTGTGCAGGTACAGATGAACGTAAGTCCTGCGGCTTCCAGAACAGACTGGGAGTTTTCTCCTCCACCAATGGAGCATGCCAGATCATACGAGTTCATGTACTCAAACATCTGTAGGAAGGTTCATTTTGATAAGAACACTTAACCGCTTATTATTCCTTACCTTTTCCATCTTTTCCCTTCCCTTCCCTTTCCAGACCAGGATGTTTTACATCTTGACTTGTTACTGCTGTGTCAGTCTGCTCAGGATTTTTACCATTTAACCCAGTAAACATCCCAGTAAATTCCTCAGTAAACATGTATGCACATGTATGTATGCCTTTTTTAAAAAATCAGATTTGACTTAAAATCCATGATCTGTAGCATCTTTCAGTCTGTTATGTATTAGTATAACATGTAACCTTGTCATTACCTTTTGAGGGGTGAGTTTATCCTTTGTACTGAGGATGTACACAGCTGAATCCACTGCACTGAGAGCCACTTTAGTTCTGGCATCCGTCCTGATTGAAACATCAAAATACTGTGCAGGTTTCAGCTCATTGAAAGGAATTATTTCTACCTGTGGATTCAAAATGTAAATGTAATGTTATGCTATTTACTGTACCAAAACCAAAACAAAGTTACATGATCCAAAGCCTGAAATGATCCTGGTCAGTTTTACTGTACCTTTCCTTTGCACACATCTTTTACGTCCACCCACACGGAGTCGGCCACTATTTTGCCCTGTTGGGTGTAGTAGTAGGCCACCAGCCGAAATGAGGGCACCATGTCAGAAGCAAACGGCAGGTTTATGGAGGTCAGCTCGGTTCTCTGCACCCTGTTTACCTGCAGCGTTCTGCCTTTACTCACAATCTGCACAGACAGAAAAACATGAACAAATTTAAATGTTACTTCATCTGTAATTGAATAGAACTTGTAAAAAACCTGTGTATCATCACAATCTATCATAGAAATGTTTTAATATTGAAATTAAAAAACCCAACACAGGTTTTAAACCATATTTATGATTAAATAGTTTTAAGGAATTATTTAGTTA
Organism: Trichomycterus rosablanca; assembly: GCF_030014385.1. Classification (NCBI taxonomy): domain Eukaryota; kingdom Metazoa; phylum Chordata; class Actinopteri; order Siluriformes; family Trichomycteridae; genus Trichomycterus; species Trichomycterus rosablanca. Next base: position 4,213,540 of record NC_086007.1, read on the forward strand.
CACAGAATCTTTAACGTATGGGGTGTGTATTCTTAAAAACCTAAGGGTTTAATTCTCCTGACAGTAATGTAGGTTATTTTATTTAACATGTAACTAGTGGTGTTAATGCATCATAAAATACATCAGCCAATCATGTTACAATATGCAAATGAAGGCTTAACAGCACTGTTTTACCAGAAGAAGAATCCATAACAAACGAGTGTTTCAAAAGATTGTCTCAGCTGATAAACAGACAAACTATTCACCAGGTAGTAGATGTGTGAAGGTCTTGCATTATCAGATTGAGTGATGTCTCTGAATGTAACTTGCAGGTTTTGTCCAGGCTGGAGGATCTGATGCTGCAGCTCCACACTTAAGTAACTGCCCCCCTCATCCTTTATTGCAGTGGACTTCAACTTTGCCTCAGTTATTATGATATCTCCATCACTTTCATCAGGCTGAACCTGTCAGAGACACAGAATTTCAGGACTAAGGATATAAACATAATTATCAGATATTTCATATTTAAAAGCAGAAACTGAGTTTAAACAAATCATAATATATACAATTATATTCAATTCTTCTGTCTGGGATGGGACTTGGAAGGTGATGACGATGTTCCCCATGCTGTCCCCACTGCTCGTCCTAGTCAGAAGTGTTTCAACCAGATTTGTAGCCACAGTGGCTTTTATTTTCATGTTAGGAACTCTGGAACCATCTGGGAAGGTTGTAGTAGCCTGCAGTACAACAGAAGAAAGATTTAATTTACCAATTTATGTTTATTGTGTAACTACAGATCTGTTCCTTTACTACACAGCTACAAGAAAATAAAAATCCTTTACTGAGGCTTTGACAACATATTTATATCTAACCATTGCAGGAACCTTTATAAAACTGTTTTTCTATGACAAATTTTCTATTTTTTGTGTTTTCTGAAAACATTACAAGAATATAAACTTTACACTAATCTGTGAAAGTTTAGCAACACTATTGTCAAGTCCTTATTAGACATTTAGATGCTTGGATTGAATTCTACTGTATTGAAATCAATTGTCCTCTTATTAGTACATTTATAAGTGTGTATTAGTATGTATCTTTGTATTCAAGTTTTCTAAAGCAGAACACTTACCAGAATGGAGAACATGCCACCAGGAGAGAAATACTGCTTAGTTCTGGACAAATCAATGATGTATGGGGAGGTCACGATCTTCACCGAGGAACTCTCAGCTTCCCCCAGTTCTCCACCTGCATTAGCCAGGAACAAACCACACACAGATGGGCTGTACCTCTACATTACACCTCTCTGTACAAGTATTCACAATACAAAATCCAGCCGAACGGTGGCAACACTGAGTTTTGAAATGGGGAGTTCAGAATCTCAGTGCTGGTGTGCTAGTGGAATATCCCGCTGCGCCACCTGAGCGCCTATGTTTTAGTTTTTAATTTCACTTGCCCTCCCACTTTGGATAAAATTGCGTACGAGTTTGAATTCTGTATTTTATATAGTACAGATTTGAACATATTTTAAACCCTTGTGTTTATGTTAAATGTAACAGAACACATTACATTTTAAACAGTGTTTTTAGTATTCAGCCATTTTTTCAGCTCATCCCGCACGTGTTATCTAGGTTATAAGGTTTAATGTATTTTTTTAATTGGAATAAAGAGAAGATATGAATGATCTGACAGTGTGAGACTTGCTTGCTTTTTCCAGGACCGTAGCAGCTATGTAGAGGTTCAGTCCCTCTATTTGTGCTTTGCTCTGATTGGCTGCGGCACTCGTTAATTCAGAGGTGAAGACGATGACATCTGCATTGCCGTCCTCGACCTAAATTAAAGGAGTCAAACCTAGTTTGTTAAAAATTGGCAAATTAAAAAAAATATATAAATAAAAATATATTAAATAAATAACTAAATAAATGAATAAATAAAGTAAAAAAAACCTTATGTTGTGTGTAGTGTATTGTTTAAGTATTAGTAAGATTATTTTAATCTACATAATGGTAACAAATCCCAAAGAAAATTATAATTTGAAAAAGAAAAAGTATAAGGAACAAACAAAAAAGGACAAAAAGTCCAAAAAAGGAAAGCTTAAGAAACATAAAAACTCTAAATAAATAAAAAGAATAAAAAGAAAAGCCATTTTACAGCATTTAAAAAAGCAAAAGAATATTAAAAAATAAATAATACAGAGGAATGAACTAAGGAACAGCCAAATAAATGCAAAAAAATGCATTTACATTATTATTATTATTATTACTCATGTGTGAAGTGCATTTTAAGACATTTGTGCTGTCTGTTGTTAAGCTGTTGTAAAATATTGTAACAGATAAGAAAAAACAGTTAGCACAGAATGGAGATTCCAAAGTCCAAAACCCAATGTGATATGACTAGAGCAGTATAAAAAGAGGCCCACAGTTCAGTTTTTTTGTTCTTCAGCTATTCCACTGCTGTAAGAACCCACGATCGTGCCAATAAATTCTCCAATCCAGTCAACTGTAATATATATATATATATATATATATATATATATATATATATATATATATATATATATATATATATATATATATATATATATATATATATATTTTTATTATCTGACCTTAATTTTTCACAACAGGTTTATGATCAATTATTAGAGCCACTGTTGCATTAGCAGTCCACAATATTCATTACTAAAAAGGGAAAACTAACCACAACCTTTTACTTTACTCACTGTGATCTGTTTCTCAGTGCCTAGTAGATATGTTCTCTCTCCTTTACTGTCAACCAGTCCGAATCGTACGTACGCTACCCCATTTACACCTTTCCCATAGGTGTACCTATAAACATCAAGCATCATCGATGTTACCACAGTTTACTTATATGATCATTCCATGTACAGTATGGTAGGACACGTACCTGGCAGAGATACTGAAGGCAAAACTTGCGCTGTTCAGTGTGTGGTAAGGTTTTCGTGCCTGAATCTTTACCTCAAATGAGGGCAGAACTGAAGGACAGACCAAAGAGGGATCCGATTAAAGAAGAAACTACATATTAGTTATAATCAGGCTGGGCCATTTCAGTATTTAATGTTCATGAATTATTATTACATTCAGTATTTTATTAAACAACATTTGTGACAATTATAACATTGTATTTGTTATGATAGGTGGTGGTGAGGTCAGAATAGATATAATGAACTGATGTTTACTTGTCTGCCAGATATGAGCAATGGAGGGGCGGGTGGGGAAATTCCCAAGTGCCTATATTCTAAAATTAATATTAATATATCTGTGGTGTTTCTGAAGTAAATTATACTTAGTATATTTCCCAGTACTCTACTGTAGAATTGTCTTACCTGGTATGAACAAGCAGAGTCACTTATAGGCAAAATATGTTAATGAAGTCCCCTAAGATAATAAAGTAAATACATCCTGAACACTGCATTTTAAAAGTAAATCTAAAGCTGTTTATGACAGTAAATACATTTTGGTAATGGGAGCATGGTGGCATAGATGGTAGAGTCCCACACAGCAACATGGGTACTTAGGACGTGGGATCAATTCTCAGCTCTGGATACTGTTTGTATCCCCTCCCCGAATATGGATTTTTGCCCAGAATAAAGTATTGTTTTGTCATTTTTGGATTCCATTATTTTCATTGCCTGTAAGTGTTTATGCAGTCATGATGACTGGTAGTTATGTAACAGTTTTGTAGTTATGTAACATGTAACAGTGAGCCACCAGCTCTCTGCCCTTTATACTGACCCCACATGCTTTCACTTTAACTTTAAATTGTTCTTTGTGAAAAAAAAAAAATAAATAACACAAAAAATAAACAGAATTCAGTTGAGCTTTGTCTCTGAGCAGGTTTGATCCAGATTTTTAACCCTTACCATACTCTCGAACCTCAAACTCGACCGAAGTGCTGAACTTTGGGTAGTTATTAAAGTAGGCTGTGATCTTCCAGTGACCAGACCTAAAAATAAAATACATTTTACACAGTCAAGTTAAAGCATCTGCAAGCAGTTCTTGCTTTAATTGTACATGAATCTTCCCATGTCAAAAGTATGTGGACACATTTCCTAGATATTGAACAACTGTTCAGACATGGTTTAGGGTAAGACGTGAAGAAAGTCCTGTACTGAGCCAGGGTTTGATTTCTCGCGTAGGTTTCCTCTGGCTTTCCCTTCCAAAATTCCAAAAAAAGACATGCAGCCAGGCCCCCAGTGTGTGTGTGTGTGTCTGTGTGTGTGTGTGTGTGTGTTTGCTCTGTGATGGACTGGCATCCCCTTTTGCCCAATAAACCGGACCCATTATGATCCTGACCAGGATAAAGCGGTGGTAAAACAGACAAGAAATAAATGAATGCAATTCTGCACTTGTGTAGAATGTGAGTACTTGTGTTTGACTTACAGCTCCACATCTGGAATAGTGACACTTTTCTGCAGGATCTGTTCAGATCTCAGAATATGACTGTGCACTTGCAGACCTTTGCTGTTCTGTAGAGAAATGAAAGTCTGTTTAGAATAAATCGGATACAATGAATATTTGAATATTTGGAAACAATGTCAAATGTAGCCAAAAAAAAAAATTGGGTTCATTTGGAGTCAGTGTGCCCATTCAGTTCCAGTCCAGGATACTTACAAATATTTGAACATGGATGAGATCATTAATGGGAAGCATGTAGTTATCTAGAGTAAAGATCCGATACCTCGCTGTAAAGACACAAGCACTGTTATAAGCCAATACAAACAATTTAAATTCTATTTCATTACAGTAATCTGAAATTAATTTGTTTGTTTTTACCTTGTTCTCCTGGATTATAGATGGGTTTGTCGGTTTGGATAAAAATATAACCCTTTTTGGTTGACAGGAGGATGTTTGCCATCTTGGAACCAACAAACAGGTCTCTACTTTCAGCTACAAGTTGGACATATGGGTCTTTCTTTTTATTGTCATTGCTGTAAAGTGTGGGGTCAACCTACAAGAGAAAAAGGTTTAAAGGTGTTTGTTGATAGTCAGTGTTTGTCACTGATTCATTTATGTTTTCCATTAATCCTGGTCAGGGGCAACTTCAAGCAGCCAGGCAGTATCTTTTGCTTTTTTAGGACATGAACAGTGCATCCAAAAAAAATATGAATGTGGGGGGGTGGATGTCTATTACAAAACCATAGGCATTAATATAAAGCTGCACCTATAATGTGGCTGACAGTCTTCAGGCCTGTGCACAGTGGCACAGGCACGCACCCTAAGAGGACATTTATTTAATACACCTGTTAGCATTAGATGTGTCTAAGACACCTAAACTCAGCCATTAAGAGAGTTGCCCACCTTTATTTGACCATATACTGGAGATAAATTTACAGTGAATTTAACATGGATGCCTTTTTGGGGCTAATACCAATTGCCAATTTCTTTTGATAATCTTTGCGCATCATAAAAATGAAATTGGCGATAAGTTTCAGTCAAGTACTTGAAGCATAAAGTGCCTAAAGACTCATGCAAGCAAGGTATGCTTATTTTATTTACATGTACAAAAGCACTAAGCAGATGCTTTCATCCAAAAACGACTTACAGTACAGTGACAGTACATTGTCTAAGCAATTGAGGGTTAAGGGCATTGCTCAAAGATCCAAACAGTGGCAATCTGGCAGTGGTTGGGCTTGAACCAGCAACCTTTTGATTATTAGTCCAGTATCTTAACCACTAGGCTACAAAATGAATCGTTTATAACCTCAGTAAAATACTGGCAGTTACTTTACTTACATTACTATGTTCAGACTTACCCTAAGTCTCACCACATCCTGATATTGATTTCTTTCATTTAATGTCACAGTTTTTCTCTCAGATATGACGTCTTTCATATCCTTGAAGTACAGAACTACGTTGACGTCTTTGTTGGCTCCGTGCACTTGAACACTCACTGTCTCCTCTACACCCAGATGAATTATATTTGGGGCAGTAATGAGGCACCTGGAGTATAAAACAACATGGAACTCCAGGTTACTCCAGGTTGAAATAATACGGTAGGTTTTACAGGATAAATAAATATATAAATATATATAAAGAAAATACCTGAAACAGATGTGTTATTACCCACGGGGTGTATCAATTATATTTAATAGGACAAACATGTTTTTTAGATAAATTCATACATTAAAAAGATTTTATTCATTAAGTATCATGCATTTTGGTAATTATTTTATTTGATACTAATTTTAAAAATACCAAAGCATGTAAATATGTTCTTTCTTTAAAGCAAAATGAAATTAAAAGGTCCCTGTTGCTAATAAAATTTGGAGAACCACTGCAATAATGTACTGCCCAGGATTGTTAAAATTCATAGCAATTATAATCATGCACACTGTGTTGCACAAAATACTTTAATGCATTAAAACCAACACTGAATAACAAAATGCATACAAAAGCTCTCATGATAATGGAGAAGAATAAAAGTACTCACTCTGGTTTCTGTGCTTCTACAGCAAGACAAACAAAGCTCAGAAAAAAAAGGTGAAACATTTCTTTTACTTTGTGCTCCATAGTTACATCTCTGGTGTTTAATCCTCCACAAACAAGTCTACAGGATCTGACTGTCAACACTTTAACCAAATCTAATTCTACCAATCACAGTCCTACATTAACAAACTGGACAAAAAAAATAGGAGAAATCACATGATTTCCCAGAAACTGACCTGGGTTTAGGCCAGGCACAATAGCAGGGGATGTCTCCTGAAACACTGATTGAGCAAGACCGTATAAGATAAATATCTGAGGTATTAGAATGGGAAGAAATGAAAGAGAACAGACAGTGTGACAGATTTGATTAGGAAATTATTTGACAATTTGCAAATTTGGATCCTGATATTTCTGCCCATTCGTCTTGGCATAATTGCTCAAACTCTCAGGATGATGACAAACAAACATTCAAGTAGATATTTGCACTAAAAGTAAGTTTATTAACAAAATCTCATATGAATGAACACTTGTGACTGATCAGTAGAAATTGAAGACATTAAACATTTAAGTACCAAATTTGAAAAACTTAAAGGAATAAGTACACCGACACTGACACTCCGAAGTGCAATGTGCTCACATCTCTCACTTGTGGAGGAAGTGCTTGTAGCTCAGTGGATAAGATACTGGACTAGAAATCAGAAGGTTGCCGGTTCAAACCCCACCATTGCCAGGTCGCTACTGTTGGGCCCTTGAGCAAGACCCTTAATTGCTGAGACTGTATATGGTCACAACTGTAAGTTGCTTTGGATAAAAGCGTCTGCTAAATGCTGAAAATGTAAGTGTAAAATATCAAAAAAGGAAAACAAATGAAGAAAGTAAAATATTATTATTATAAAACGCTTATTTGCCTAATGCCCCTACCATTTGAGTAACTGGTTTTATAAAAGAAATCTATGAAGATCTGTGGACTTTTTTGGTTTTTGCACATTCAGGCAACAACACCACAATATAAAGCAGAGACCTGTTTCTTCGGTTACATTTAGACATTAATTGGTGCTTTTATCCGAATTAACTTACGAGATTAAACAAGTCATACAAATGATGGTGGCTAAATGCTCTGCTCAGGGGTCTGCCAGTGCCAGTTCTAGTCGAAAACAGCGCCTGTCATGGTTTGGGGCATCAATGCCTGGGCAAAGGTCATCTACACTTCTGTGACTTCAGCATTAATGCAGAAAAGTACATTGAGAGTTTAGAGCAACATGTGCTGCTTTCAAGACGTCGTCTTTTCCAGGGACGTCCATACATTTTTCAAAAAGATGAAGCAAAACCACCTGCTGCACACATTACAAAGGGTGCGGGTACTGGACTGGTCTGCCTGCAGTCCTGACATATAGATGTGTGGAGAATTTAAAACGTACAATGCGACAATGACAACCTCGTACTAGTGTACACCTTAAGACGTGTTTGCAGGAAGAATGGGAAACAATAGCACCTGAAATGCTATATCACTTGGTATCACTACCTCAGATCTGTATATCATTATACTGTACAACCCTGTAATGTATAATGACAATAACGTTGAATTGAATTGAATCCTCAATGCCAAAACATATTTTAAGTGTTGTGAGAAGAAATAGCAACATTGCAAAGTGGTAAATGCTTTACTGTCCCTACTTTTTTTGCAATGTGTTGCAGGCCTGAAATGAGGGAATAGATGTAAATTGATTTTATTTTATTTGCATTTTCCATACTGTCCCAACTTTTTCTGATTTGGGGTGATAATCATATGTTACAATCTTAATATCAATAGCATTATAGTGAGGGACCAATATTAACAATCAGCAGTAAATAAGAAACAGGACATATAAAGAGTGAACACCAGTGTTTTATAGTTACTAATCACTACAACTAAAGACGTGTTAACTAAAATGTAAAATCTACAAAAATAACTACTACTAAAAGAAATACAACCAAAGCTAAATCATTTATTCATTCATTCACCCTTAGAAACCGACCACATTGGAGTTAGAGCCTAATTTGGGAACTCAAGCCTTGACCAGGTGCCAGTGTACCACAGGGTATAATGCACAACTCATCCACAACCACTCAGACCGGGGCAGTTTAGAGTAGTCAGTCCTTCTACTGGCACTTTTACTTGTCAAAAATGTGAGTTAATGGAAGTTTGCATAAAACCCACTCACAGAACACGCCAAACATCCGAAATCTGTGACTGGAGTGAAGTATCGCCCCTTTTTCATTGCACGGTACCCTGCAGTGCAGCACAGAACACATCCAGATCCAGAACTATCTGTACCGTACCTAATGTGCCAGGTAGGAGTAGTTTGCTGAAGGTCAGGCTGTGATGACAAATCCAGTAAACCACAGTAGCTGTAAACAATAGCAGTAGCAACAGCAGGGGGATTTTGATTTGGCCCACTGTGGTTGTGGTTTACATGTTTTAAGTTATTCACGACACCAATCAGTGGTATGACCCCACCGATACAGCCAGATACACGTGGGCCCGGGTCAAGAAGGGTCACCACATTTATCATGTGTACTTAGGTACACTATGGGTCACTTGGCAATGAAACAACTACAAGTTGTGCCACCTTGTCAAAAAAGGAAAAAAAAGCACAATTATACCAACACTGGTGCACACACACACACACACACTTGACACACACAAACAGTAGTTCAAATCAATTGCAGCACTTTTACCAAATCTTGATCTGCATTTACATTATAATACATTTGTACATGAGAAACATATGGCTAACAGCATGGCATGCAAAAACAGTGATAACTACAAAACACAAACATAAATTGCATTGCTTTTTGGAGAAACAAAAACTGCTGTACTGCATTTGTAAATAATGTAAAAAAAAGTGTCCACACTTAAACTGAACACTGCCATACATCATCATTCACCCTGTAACATGATGTGAAATTAATCCTATAATGTGATTATTAAACCATATGTAAATAAAACACAAATAAAAACACACAATCAATCATAACATTAAAACCACCTCCTTGTTTCTACACTCACTGTCCATTTTATCAGCTCCACTTACCATATAGAAGCACTTTGTAGTTTTGTAGGATCAGACACAGCAGCACTGCTGGAGTTTTTAAACACCTCACTGTCACTGCTGGACTGAGAATAGTCCACCAACCAAAAATATATCCAGCCAACAGCGCCCCGTGGGCAGCGTCCTGTGACCACTGATGAAGGTCTAGAAGATGACCGACTCAAACAGCAGCAATAGATGAGCGATCGTCTCTGACTTTACATCTACAAGGTGGACCAACTTTGGTAAGAGTGTCTAAATGAGTGGACAGTGAGTGGACACGGTATTTAAAAACTCCAGCAGCGCTGCTGTGTCTGATCCACTCATACCAGCACAACACACACTAACACACCACCACCATGTCAGTGTCACTGCAGTGCTGAGAATTATCCACCACCCAAATAATACCTGCTCTGTGGTGGTCCTGACCATTAAAGAACAGCATGAAAGGGGGCTAACAAAGCATGCAGAAAAACAGATGGACTACAGTCAGTAATTGTAGAACTACAAAGTGCTTCTATATGGTAAGTGGAGCTGATAAAATGGACAGTGAGTGTAGAAACAAGGAGGTGGTTTTAATGTTATGGCTGATCGGTGTATACAGTGAGCTGCCGACCCACATGGGCAGGAAACATGTAGCACCTTTGGGTATAAAGTTTAGCAACTCGATTTATAACAGCATGGTGAAAGCAGTAACACACAATTAACACCCTCGTTTGGCTTGTAGTCTTTCTTATAAACTGCAAAAGTGATTACAAATATTTTGGGTCAATTACCAAATGTAATAAAACAGAAGGATGAAGAGAAGATGGTCGAGAGTGCGTTACTGGACTGGAGTTTTTACAGTCGTCTCTAGCATCTGAGCAGTTACCACAGAATCATTTCAACATGTTTCACGGTACTGAGAAAAGAAGCAAAAACTTGTTTACTGGAGGCCGAAAGCCTAAGGGTCGAATTTAATCAGTAAAAACTATCAATTTGTGAGAATACAACAAAAATTATAAAGATTAACAGTTGTTTTAGGATGAACTGGGCATGGCATAACAACCATGGAGTAATACAGTACAAATTAATTATTGTTCGTGTACATTTGCCTGCAACCTTATTGATCATTGAATTAAGTAGTAATTAGGCTGTGTAACTTTTACCTTCTATTCTGCAAAAATTTTCTACACAGGTAACTTGATGTTTTTTAAATGCATTTTCTCCCCTTTTCTCCCGATTTTAGCGCGTCCAATTTTTACCCAATTGCATTATGCTTCCTCTCCACTGGTGCTGACCTCCGCCCTGATTGAGGAGAGCGAGACACATGCCTCCCCGACACATGCCCAGTAGCCGACTGCATTTTTTTTACCTGAACGAGGCAAGTTCATATGCGGATCAGCTTTGTGCACGGAGAGCCACACCCTGATCAGCATTATTCCTCGACTCAGACAGCAGAGGTCGTAATTCGCTCAGTTATGAGGAGTCCCGATCCGGCTCATCTACCCTACACTATAAACAACAGCAAATTGTTGTTCATGCAGCCGCCCAGCCCAGCCGGATGGCAGAGCTTAGATTCGATAAGATGTATTCGAAATCCCAGCTCTGGTGTGTTAGCGTATTTTACCACTGCGCCACCTGAGCGGCCCCGATAACCTGATGTTGAAATAATTAATCATTAATACTAAGTTGTTTTCTTAATTTTATATTCAGAGGAGAGTTTTCTATGTGGGCATGTTGAAAGTATGCCTTTTAAAACACAAATTTAGAGCTACAAAAATCCACCCTGAATTTTTAATGTTTTAAAAGGTTTTTAATTCAAGTCTCAGTACAGGAGAACAACACGAATGTCCATGGTAATTACACCTAAAGCACAGACGCTGTGGACGCAGATGAGGTTGGAAAACACTGAAGTATTCCTTTAAAATGTTTTATTTATATTTTTTACACATTCAAGCATATGAAAGACCATGTATGAGGTCTTTAGTCTTGGTATTTAAATAAGAGGCACTTGCAAAAGTTCTAATGAGTCTCTATTAAAAGTGTTCAGACCTCCGAACTGTCGTTACTGTCACAGCCTCGTGTCATCATGGGTTCTGTGCTGGTGGAGCTTTTCGGAGACTCTGTAACCTTCTCCTTGTCCTTCCTCGAACGAACCAACAGAACCACAAGTACCAGGAGGATGACACTTAACAGGACACCCACTAAAGTTCCTACAATCATTATAACCTGATCGTCTCCTGTGTCGTTCGGCTTGGATCCCGTGGTAACGACCACTTTTTGGATGTTGACGTCGGGCCGGTGCTGCCTCGCCCCACTGCGCTCCAGAGCGATGTGCAGGATGTTGGTTCCTCGCTCGTTCTCAGCACCGATATCCTTCGCCAGAGGAGGGACGCCACCGGTCGACCTTCTGGAACGAGAGTGGCTCTGAATGGCGTGCTGGGGTTCAGATATGTGGTGGTACTCGACACTTCTCTTGCCGATGCCTCGGTTGGCGTTGTCTCTGGAGCGTACGGTGTAGATGGTGTGGATGTACCATTCTCTGCCAGAAGACACCTAGAGCAAGTATAAGTGATTATAAGAGCTAGTTAATGTACAACAAGTACATCAGCAACTTTTATTTGCATTTAAAGTTGAGACTGTCATCTGTGGTAAGCAAAATGAGTTAGAATACTTTGTCAACCAAAGGCTCACAACTGAAGTCAAAAGTATGTATGTACTTATAATGAAACATGTATGACATGGTAATGTACAACAGTACTACAGTAAAATACAGGACCCTGCACAGTAGGTCTTTGTTCTAATTATCATGCAGATTTAAAAAGGACAAAAATACTAACAAGACTCTGATCTGTCTACAGATTACAAATTCTAAAATTAAAATACACCAGCCCAACCAACCATGGCATTCTGTAGATACAGGACTGGTGAACTTACCTGAAACAGAGGTGCTGAATCGAGCCTAAAGCCGTCTGATCCAGGCTGTCTCACCAGTGCTAAAGCTCCAGTATCATCAACAGCCAGGAAAGCATTAAAGTTGATGCTTCCAAACGTCCTGGCCTGAGTCTCCGGCTGAGCTTTGTCCTGTGAACATACACTCCAGTGTGTTACTGATTAACAACCAAGTTCTTAAGAAAAGAGTAAAAAAAATAAATCCAGAATAAGCCAGAGATGACAATGAACGAGCACCACCCCCACCCCACTAACTGGTGCAGCCTGTGCTGAGAATATATCCGAAAAGTACGGTTCCCAGAAAAGATAGAGTGCCGATATCTGCACCGGCAAAAAAAGTAGGTTTAGGAGAAATCAGTTTGCCAACAGCCAACAACTCAGTGAGGAGGAAACTGTAATGAATAGAAACACTTCCACCTGGAGCAAATTCATGCTCAATGAGACACAGGTACCGGTCAGTTACAAGAATCCGACACATCAATCACCTGTGCCTCCATGCCCCCTCTGCTGGGCAAAAATAGCAAAGCAGCAGGACATTATTCAAGTTTTATTGGCTACTTCTAAGTGGGCAAGTTCTAAGTAAACCTTAGACATGCAAATACATGTTTCACAGTTTCTTCAGGTCAAGTAACAGTACCCGGCTTAGCTGGAGGAGCGTAAGTACTTCAAGGAGCGAGTGAGATCAGCAACAGTGGATTTGCAGTACCGTTCCAGGGTTATGAAATAGAAGCTTGCTATGTAAACAAAGCCTTATGTATACTGGTCAGTTTATCTTTTTGTCCTCACCTATTGTAATGAGTTGTGACTGATGATTGAATCAGCAAATTCAAAAGACAGAAACAAGGATTGATTGCCAGGTAAGCGTGCTCAGTCTACATGGTAGGATATGGAGCTCAGTCATTCAAGAGATCCTTGGAGCTACTGAGGTAGATGTGTGAGAATATGAGTGTGTGTGTGAATACGTGTGTGAGAATATGAGTGTGTGTGAATATGTGTGTGAGAATATGAGTGTGTGAATATGTGTGTGAGAATATGTGAGAAATCCGACCAACCGTGACCCTGACCAGGATGCAGAGGTGGTAAAACAGAAACGAATTCATGTGTGAATGAATTAATAATATATACATATATTGCAGAATTACTTACAATAATCTTGAACCTGTAGAGGAGGGATGGAGCATCAGCTAAGCAGCCATACTCAAAGTTATCAGGGTTGTATTTTGGCACGTAACCGTCTGCCCCCGTACACAGGAACACCTTCTCAATGTTGCAGATGAACGAGTCTCCGAGATTCTGCACAAGATCCACCATGACCCGGCCGTAGATGATATCACCTACCAGAACAAACCCAGTAAATGACTAAGAAATGCGTTTCTACCCGAGGTATCTTAAACTTACTTTTTTATTTTACTTGTTTGTATAACGAGGTCTGTGGTAGCTGGTGAACGTGCCCCGGGTTCCCAGCGAAACAGACGTTACAGAGCTCAGCAAACAAAGGTCTCTTATACCAGACCTTCCAATTAGTGCTGATCACCCACAGCTGTGGGGCTGGCTATTTAAGCCAGCTCTACACAGCAGTGGGTGTCGCACCTTTGTTTGTTTTGTGGTCTCTTGTGGCAGCTCGTCCACACTGTTGTTTAGTTATAGGTGGTAGCCCTGGTGGCGCTAGGCCATTAGGGTAAGTAAAACCGCAAGGTTTGAGGTATGAGGGTTTTCTTTCGTCCTCTTAGAAATAGTGTGGTGCGACGCCGCGCAGTCCTCGAACTGCTGTTTGTTTCAGCGCTAGCTTTAGCTTAGCGGTCTCACTCAGTGCTCTAGTAGCGCTGGTTATATCCTAGGCATCAGTGCCTTCAGTCAAACAGAACATTGGATTCTCCAACCGCTGGGTGGCGACTCCGGAACGTACTCGGTAGTCACGCCAACATCCCCGGTTCGAATCCACACTCTCTACAGCTGCCCAGCTCTCGTGCAGTTGCTGGGCAGACTCTTTATCGCTGTCTCTTTAAAACGCTAACATTAGCATTAGCGGCTTTCACTCCGCGCTGTTTTAGCGTTGGTGGTAACTTCGGCATCAGTGCCTTTAGTTAAACGGAACATTGGATTCTGTAACCGCTGGGTGGCAACTCCGGAAAGTAATCGGCAGTCACGCCAGCATCCCCGGTTCGAATCCACGCCTTACCGTTGTGTAACCTTTCTCTTTTGTTTTTCTCCTTTTCAGATCGGTGTTTGTCAGCTTCCGTCGGAGTTTCCGATTGGGTTTTGTTTTATTTTATGTTAGCTGTTTACCTTTTCTGTTGTCCTTATTAATCAATAAAATATCTTTTTATAATTTTACTTCTGCATTTGTGTCCCTTTCTTCCCACGTGACAGAAAGGTGCGACCATACCATGGACGCAGCAGAAGTTCCACCCCTTACGGACGTTCTACGTCATCAAGGGGTAGCGTTAGGCAGGCACGAGGTGGCCCTAAACGAGTTGGCGCAGCGGGTAGCTGCGCTCACCCTGCAGTCGCCAATTCTTAGGTCCGGTCCTGAACCCCCTGCCCACTCTCCTACCCACTCCGGAGGGTGCGGAAACCGCGACACCCCTATTTCGCCTCCCGAAAGGTATTCGGGAGAGGCTAAGAGGTGCCGTGGCTTCCTCCTCCAGTGTGCCCTTGCGTTTGAGCTGCAACCCTCTCGCTACCCTACGGAGCGATCGAAGGTTGCATACATAATTTCCCTGCTGACTGGCCGAGCTTTAGAATGGGCTACTGCCCTCTGGGAGCAAAATGCTCCAGAATGCTTTTCGGAAAGCTCCTTTAAGGAAGCTATAAAGGAGACCTTTTTTCACCCTTCGGGTGGCCGTGAGGTAGGCCCTCGTCTACTCGAGCTTACCCAAGGTGCTCGGTCAGTAGCCGATTATGTAATCGAGTTTCGAACGCTCGCGGCTGAGTGTGGTTGGGACGAGGGGGCCCTTACTGCCATATTCCATCGTGGTTTGTCTGGTAAGGTGAAGGACGAGCTAGCCACCAGGGACCCTCCTACCACTCTTAAGGACTTCTATGTCCTGGCCAACGCCATAGACACCCGCCTTCGCCAGCGAGCCCGGGAACGGGGCACTTGTTCCCCGTTCACCCGCTCGCAGGTCTCTCCCAATTCGCCTCCGCCTGTCCTGGATCCTGAGCCCATGCAGTTGGGGTCAGCTCGCGCTGGTGCCCCAACGGCTTCGGGTCCGTCTGCCCGACCCCGGCAGCCGTTAAACTAGCAGGCCGCTCTCGAGCTAGGGACTCGGGAGTGAGCCGAACTACCATCCCTGCCCAAGGACTATTTCTGCAGGCCCGGTTGCTTTGGGGCCTGGGAAACACAGACCTTCGGGTCTGTGTGGATTCAGGCGCGGTGGAGAGTTTCATAGACATCAACCTGGTACACAGGCTGGGGATTGAGGTCCAACCGCTAACAACTCCAGTGTCGGTCCATGCTGTGGATGGCCGACCTGTAGCGGGCAGCCCGATAACCCACCAGACGCGACCTCTCACGTTGCGCCTGGAAAACCACGAGGAACGGATCACCTTTCTTGTGACTCACGTTCCTCACCTCCAGGTGGTTTTGGGGTATTCGTGGCTGCAAAGACACAACCCCCAGATCGACTGGGCCACCGGATCGATCTTTATCTGGGGAACGCAGTGTCGGGACTCGTGCCTACTGCAAGGCGGCGCGAGCCCCGAGCCGTCCGAACCCAAGATGGCGATTCCGGATTTGGCAGCTGTTCCTCCTGTGTACCATGATTTACGGGAGGTTTTTAGCAAGTCCCGGGCGCAGGACTTGCCCCCCCACAGACCGTTCGATTGCGCCATCAACCTTTTGCCCGGCACTACTCCTCCTAGGGGGCGCCTTTTTTCGCTCTCCGGCCTAGAAAAGGTTGCTATGGAGGAGTATGTGCGTGAGGCGCTTAAACAGGGGTTCATCCGTCCTTCTTCCTCCCCAGCTGGGGCAGGGTTCTTTTTTGTGAACAAGAAGGACGGCACCCTGCGCCCCTGTATCGATTATCGCGGTCTGAATGCCATTACGATCAAGGATCGGTACCCGCTGCCGCTGATGGCCACGGCTTTCGAAGCCCTTCAGCGAGCATCGGTTTTTTCAAAGCTCGATCTTCGCAGCGCGTACAATTTGATCCGGATCAGGCAGGGGGATGAGTGGAAGACTGCGTTCATTACGCCCACTGGCCACTATGAGTACTCGGTGATGCCATTTGGGTTAATGAATGCCCCCGCAGTCTTCCAGAGATTTATCAATGAGGTCTTGCGGGAGACTCTTGGTAAATTCGTCTATGTTTATTTAGACGATATTCTTATCTTTAGTCAGTCCATCGACGAGCATATAGGGCATGTCCGACGAGTTCTCCAGCTCTTGCTCGACAACCATCTGTTTGTCAAGCTGGAGAAGTCAGTCTTTCACTCCCCCACGGTCTCGTTTCTGGGGTTTGTAGTGTCCGAGGGCACCCTGCGCATGGACTCGGCTAAAGTATCTGCGGTGGAGAAGTGGCCAACTCCCAGTTCTTTACGCCAACTGCAAAGGTTTTTGGGCTTTGCAAACTTTTTTCGGCGTTTCATTAAGAACTTTAGCTCAGTCGCCGCCCCGTTAACGGACCTTACAGGCAAAGGTCCGTTCCAATGGACGGTGCAGGCCCAGCAAGCTTTCGACAAGCTAAAAACACTCTTGACAACTGCTCCCGTCTTGCAGTTGCCCGACCCAGAGGAACCCTTCGTTGTCGAAGTGGATGCTTCCGAGGTCGGGGCTGGGGCAGTTTTGTCCCAAAGAGTGGGGCCGGGGAAGAAGCTACATCCATGTGCCTTCTTCTCGCACCGCCTGACTCCAGCCGAGCGGAACTACCCGGTTGGAGACAGGGAACTCTTGGCCATTAAGTTGGCGTTAGAGGAGTGGCGACACTGGCTCGAGGGGGCCAAACATCCTTTTCTTGTCTGGACGGATCACAAAAATCTGTCATTCATCCAGCAAGTCAAGAGGATGAACTCCCGTCAGGCCCGGTGGTCCTTATTTTTTGGAAGGTTCAACTTTACACTGTCTTATAGACCGGGGTCCGAAAACGTCAAACCGGACGCTCTGTCTAGACAGTGGGAACCGACCAGGCCGGAGACCGGACCTGATCCCGTGATCCCCTCGACCCAGATAGCGGCCCCAATCACTTGGGGCATATCAAAGGTCATTCGGGATGCCCAACGGGCGGAACCCGACCCCGGTGGGGGACCTCCTGACAGACTGTACGTACCTTCATCCGTACGGCGTCAGGTCTTCGAGTGGGCTCATGCTTCCCCATTTGCGGCGCACCCAGGCGTGACCAAGTCCCTGGTCTTGCTGCGCCGAAGATTTTGGTGGCCGGGGATGGAGAATGAGGTACGTGACTTTGTCCGCGCCTGCTCTGTGTGTGCTCTTAACAAGAGTCCCAGAGAGCGCCCCAGGGGCCTTCTTCATCCGTTGCCAATACCGGCTAGACCGTGGTCCCACATTGCCCTGGACTTTGTGACAGGCTTGCCTAAGTCCAGAGGGTTCACGGCGGTATTGGTAATTGTCGACCGGTTTACCAAATCTTGCCTCTTTATCCCACTGCCCAAGCTACCATCCGCCATGGGCACTGCGCAGATCATTCTGAATCATGTGGTGAGAGCACATGGGGTCCCCTCAGACATTGTGTCAGATCGGGGCCCACAGTTTGTGAGCCAGTGCTGGCGGGCCTTTTGCCAAATTATTGGCGCGAAGGCCAGCTTATCCTCCGGTTACCACCCGGAGTCGAATGGGCAGTCGGAGAGGCTTATCCAGGATCTGAGCAAGATGCTCAGGTGCCTGACGGCAGGGAATCCGACCACGTGGTCGGATAAGCTGATGTGGGCAGAGTTTGCTCACAACACCCTGCATCATTCGGCGATCGGCATGTCACCGTTTGAGGCTCAGTTCGGGTACCCTCCTCCGCTCTTTCCTGAGCAAGAGCAGCAGGTAGCGGTCCCGTCTGTACAGCTTCAGGTCCGCCGCTGCCGCGCCGCCTGGCGCAAAGCTAGGCAGGCACTTGTGGCCACCCAGCGCTCTGTGAAGCGCAAAGCTGACCGCAGGCGGCAGCCGGCTCTTACCTTCCGGCCAGGCCAACGAGTACTTGTATCAACGAGGGATCTCCCCGTTCGAGGTGTTCCACATAAGTTGGCACCCAAGTACATTGGCCCGTTCAAGGTGGTAAGGCGGATTAACCCGGTGACGTATAGGTTGGAGCTTCCTCCCCGCATGAAAGTGCATCCAACCTTCCATGTCTCCCATCTCCGACCATTTATGTGCGGGGGAGTTTTACCCCCTCCCCAACCTCCCGCCCCTCGTATCATCCAGGGTGCCCCTGCCTTCACGGTTCGCCGGTTACTTGACAGCAGGAAGGTTCAGGGTAGTACCCAATACTTGGTGGATTGGGAAGGTTACGGCCCTGAGGAACGTTCATGGGTACCGGCTCGTCAGATCCTGGACCCTGAACTGATCCGCGAGTTCCGACGGAACCGTGCTGCGGGTCTTGGGACCTCAGGAGCTGTCCCTAGAGGAGGGGGTTCTATAACGAGGTCTGTGGTAGCTGGTGAACGTGCCCCGGGTTCCCAGCGAAACAGACGTTACAGAGCTCAGCAAACAAAGGTCTCTTATACCAGACCTTCCAATTAGTGCTGATCACCCACAGCTGTGGGGCTGGCTATTTAAGCCAGCTCTACACAGCAGTGGGTGTCGCACCTTTGTTTGTTTTGTGGTCTCTTGTGGCAGCTCGTCCACACTGTTGTTTAGTTATAGGTGGTAGCCCTGGTGGCGCTAGGCCATTAGGGTAAGTAAAACCGCAAGGTTTGAGGTATGAGGGTTTTCTTTCGTCCTCTTAGAAATAGTGTGGTGCGACGCCGCGCAGTCCTCGAACTGCTGTTTGTTTCAGCGCTAGCTTTAGCTTAGCGGTCTCACTCAGTGCTCTAGTAGCGCTGGTTATATCCTAGGCATCAGTGCCTTCAGTCAAACAGAACATTGGATTCTCCAACCGCTGGGTGGCGACTCCGGAACGTACTCGGTAGTCACGCCAACATCCCCGGTTCGAATCCACACTCTCTACAGCTGCCCAGCTCTCGTGCAGTTGCTGGGCAGACTCTTTATCGCTGTCTCTTTAAAACGCTAACATTAGCATTAGCGGCTTTCACTCCGCGCTGTTTTAGCGTTGGTGGTAACTTCGGCATCAGTGCCTTTAGTTAAACGGAACATTGGATTCTGTAACCGCTGGGTGGCAACTCCGGAAAGTAATCGGCAGTCACGCCAGCATCCCCGGTTCGAATCCACGCCTTACCGTTGTGTAACCTTTCTCTTTTGTTTTTCTCCTTTTCAGATCGGTGTTTGTCAGCTTCCGTCGGAGTTTCCGATTGGGTTTTGTTTTATTTTATGTTAGCTGTTTACCTTTTCTGTTGTCCTTATTAATCAATAAAATATCTTTTTATAATTTTACTTCTGCATTTGTGTCCCTTTCTTCCCACGTGACAGTTTGGTCGTGAACATGAATTATGCTGCTCTAACAACAGTCCAAAATGTAAAGTTTTATTTAAATATAAATGAAATGGTAATACTTGGTTTCATACTAATAAAACAAAGATAAAAACCCAAATGTAATATTGGACCTACATGTAATATGACAAAAAAAATGTAACATTATTTAGAAAGGGGTGCTCGAGTAGTGCAGTGGTAAATTACACTCGCTCACCACCCAGTCATGTCTATATATGGACTCCCCACAAGCCGATAGCACCAATGGCGATTCAAACCCTAGGGCTTATTTACCTGAAATATTCATAATGCACCTTGATTTTTTTCTTAGAAGTAGAATTTGGGAAGGTGTGTGTGTGTGTGTGTGTGTGTGTGTGTTAAACTTAAAGAACACATATCATCAATGATGACATATTAAGATGATGTGATGTTTGATGAATATAACTGGACAGAATTAGTCTTTAGTTTGTGCTTTACCTTCAGAGAACGCAGTGTCGCTCTCCTGACCAAAGCCCATGGAGCCGTCCGACAGCCACAGAGTCCTTTTCGACAACAGCAGCATTTGTGTGTTCAAGCTAAACTCTGCAGCTACCGGGTCACTCACCTACACACACGATTACATTACTGCAGTGTAAACCATTGATGAAAACAAATATTCAACCACATTCTTCTTTGTTTATTATACTTTCAGTCAATCTACTTTACATGTGCAACTTGTTCTTTTAATTATAACTAATGTATTTATAAGCAGCAGATACGTAAAAAAAAACAACAACAAAAATTATATTTTGGTCATAAGCGGTGAGGGTGGGAGGAGTAGTAATCGGTCGTGTCTGAGAGACTGAGAGACACTTATAGTCCGGATTTAGCTCCATCTGATTTCCACCTTTTTGGACGCTCAAAAAAGCTTTAAGGGGAAGAAGATATTCATGTGATGATGATGTGAAAGCAGCGGCACCTCAGTGGCTACACGCTCAACCAAAACATTTTTTGCTGATGGCATTAAAAAGTTGGTACATTGCTGGAAAAATGCATCAGAAAATAAATGTTGTTCCTGATACTACTGCTTGACCGTTTTTCCTCACGTTATGTGGAACACGTGGAACTGTTGGAACCCAGTGTCAGCCATGCCAGTATTTTTCCCCAGAGTGTTTCAGTGATGGTGATATACAGACCTGTTGAAAGCGGATGTCCAGGTCGAATGTGACCGGCTCTCTGGGATTGCACACTGGAGGAAGCGTGTAGTCCAGGTTTGGAGGGGCAGTGCAGGAAAGCAGCTTTACTGTATATGTACCTGAATAATCCCTCACCTGGATTAAAAGATTCAACACCCACATCAGTAAATATAGCAATAATGTACAATAGATGTGTTTTACAGATGTTCCTTCCTTCATACACGAGTCTCTGTAGTGGTGGGCTAGAGCTTCAGACTAGAGATCAGACCTAATTATATTTGTCTTAAAGTATCATGATAAACATAACATTATTGTGGTTTATAACTTGGTGATTATATGATAATTGAGACAAGAATTTAATAATTTTACTATTTTGATAATCAAGTACTCAGCACTACAGGACTTTACTGTGATAATGGTAATAGAGGATGAGGAGGGTAAAAACTTACAGCAAAGTCAGAGATGAAGGTCCATTGCTGCATGGGCTGGTTGTAGGTGGGCTCGCTCCTTACCAGGCTAAGGTTAAAGGTCAGACCAGGATGATCCATGCACATAATCATCGAGGTCAGAGAAGAAGCTGGAGAGACAAGAATACCAACGTTTCTCAGCACCGCACAGCTTTGAGTTGTTCATGGCTTTTCATAACACATTGTTCTGTATTTATTAAAGAAAATATGTGATCTTTCAGAAGGTGCACTCACCGGGGTGGGACATCACAAAAAGACCCCTGAAGCGTGCCTCTGTACGAAAATTAACCACCAAACGGCCTTGCTCATTGATGCGCATGCTTGTAGGATAGAGTGCTCCTAAAAACAGCAACAACCACCACAACAACATGAGCGTATTTCACTTTGTATCCAGGGTGTCAGCTGACAGGGCATCACACACTCAGCTATTTACTCAGCAAAACACACCAAGGTGCATTTTACAGTAGTTAATACACATTCAGCATAGAAAAACTAAACGGCCAGAAAAAAGCAACACAAACTTGAAGAAAATAAGTAAAACACACTAAATCCACATACTCAGGAACCTACTCAGTCTACCAGCTCTGTCAGGGTATTGACATCGCGTTAATTAAAGTGTACAGGGTAAGTTTGCGGCTGTAATTGTGTAATTGTGTTTTTATTTTGTCAATATGGGCCAATAAGAGTAAAATATGAGTAAAAAGGCAGTTAATATCCATTCTAAATCGAAATCACATGATAAAATGTGCCAAATGGTTAAAGGGTCAGAATACTTTCTGAGTCAACTGTATATGCATGAAAAAGAGCACATGGGCAGCAAGTGTACAGTGCCAAGGAGCCGACAGGGTTAGGGGCCTTGCTCAAGAGCCCAACAGTGGCTTCCAGTTGGTCACATATCAGTGCAGCGGATAAAAGGATGGTGGAAACTTAATATTAATTATATTTGGCTTAAAGTATCGTGATGAACATAACATAGTTGTGGTTTATAAATAACATGACATAACATAAATGTGGTTTAGAGTACTTACTGAGTCAACTGTATATGAATAAAAAAGTTTTAAAATAATATTTTTTTAGATCTGTTGATTTAGACACTACACCCCAATTCATCAATTGGACCCCACTGTCTGGCAGTGGTGTATAAAGTATAACGAAACTGATGTAAACTGATGTAGTAATTTTCTGATATTAAATGTACTTAAGTATTGAAGTAGTATATTTAATATCAGAAAATTACTCTTGATACTTAAGTACATTAAACATCAGATATTTCAAGACTTTTACTCAAGTAATATTTTAAGAGGTGATTTTTACTTCTATCAAAGTACATTTCTGGTAGGATACTTGTACTTCTATACTTTATACACCACTGTCTGGTATCCCATCATAGTTCTTGTAGTTATCTAAACTTCCTCTAGATGGAGATAGTGTACCAGCATCTGATCAACTAACAGCTTTGTGTTTTGGTCACTTTTACAGATATAAAGTAATGTCGTCCTCAAATAAGTCCAAAAAAGTTACATATTTTAATGACAGTAACATTATCAAAAATAAAACGAAGGTTTTTTGTGGAAGTTAAATGTAATGGTGAAATGTGAAACTAGAATTTTTCATTTTAGCACTGTGTCAGTAAATTTGACCAAAATGTCAGAATAAGAGATGAGGTTTTCTTTACTGTGAGCGAACCTTGTAGTTCGGCCTCGGGTGGGCTGCCGACGCCGTCTCTCCACAGGATGGCCGTGTCATAGACGAAGGTAAGTCTAAGTTCAGACTGCAGGTCAAAGTGCTGCCAGCCGCCAACACCCACCGGAGAGTGAAAGACGTAAGAGACGTGCAGGGGTACACGCAGTGTCACGTACGACTGCACCAGGTTCAACACCTGCCGAGGAAAGAGAATGTAAGGTTACACGCATGATACAAGCTTACACACATGATACAAGCTTACACGCATGATACAAGCTTACACACATGATACAAGCTTACACGCATGATTTGGTCTAAAAGTGTGTAATTATCTATTAACAAGTACTGTGTTACTCATAAACCTATCAGCAATGGGTGTGTCTGAAATACCTGCTGTAATAATTTGAGGTGTCTATTATATTATATTATCTGATCTTATGTACATATAATGTTGGATGGTGCTACATTTCAATTTATGGTAGTTCACAGACGCTTACAAGCAAGATTTGTTTGTTTATTAGGATTTTAACGTCATGTTTTACACTTTGGTTACATTCATGACAGGAACGGTAGTTACTCAATACACAAAATTCATCAGTTCACAAGGTTATATCGAACACAGTCATGGACAATTTAGTGTCTCTAATTCACCTCACTTGCATGTCTTTGGACTGTGGGAGGAAACCGGAGCACCCGGAGGAAACCCACGTGGACACGGGGAGAACATGCAAACTCCACACAGAACAGACCTGGACCGCCCCACCTGGGGATTAAACCCAGGACCTTTTCACAAGCTGGAGGGTTAATGGCCTTGTTCAGGAGCCTGACAGTCGCAACTTGGATAGGGCTTGAACCAGCGACCATCTGATCACTAGTCCAGTACCTTAACCGCTAAGCACTAAAAAGTGTTAAAACCCCCCAAAGTGAAGCAGTTTTTAATCAATTTGCACCAACGTAACTGCTTTTACAGTGACTGTGAGAAGTTAATACAGTTATTAAGGTGACCTGACCATGAGCTTACCACACCGGTAACCTCTATGTGATCTTTTCAGCCATAACAGCCGCCACTCTTCTGAGAAGGTTTATTTCTCTTTTGAATTAAATGGCTGTAGTTCACTGTTAAATACAGCTCAAATACCTTTTTTGTAAACTAAAGACTAAATGTATACTAGAATTTGCTGCCACAAAAACAGTTTACACTTAAAGTTCACATAGACTTTCACTATAGCTGCTGACTTCTCTGTTCCCATATAAGTAGAGCTAGTTCCACAGCTCATTAACCAAGTACGTGCAGTCTTATGTCATGGTAAACTGTCACATTCTGAAAGAAAAACGAGCACAGATTCTCTTTATGATGCCAGTGTGAATTCCCAATTTCAGGCGAAGAAACAAACACTGGGCTCATGGGACGACGTGGGAGTTCACAAGAGTTACTACTGCAAACATACACGGTTCAGTAACGACGTGTTAAACTAGAATTTTACACACAGCTTTACTAAAAATGTTGGTATAGCTGATGACTTCTCTGTGCCCATATAAGTAGAGCTAGTTCCACAGCCCTAAACCAAAGTTCATGCAGTGTTATGTTAAGCTAAACTGTCACATTATGTTGTCTGGAAAGTCATCTGTCATTCCAGAATTACAAGTAAAAAGCCCTGCCATAAATCATGTGATCAGCAACTAATTCTGGTCAAGCTAAAGGTGCCAATTTGGAGCAAAGACTTCGTTCTTGCATGGGAGCTTTGATGCCAATAACAATGTAAAGCTCCATTAACTATGGACAGTGTCGGGTTGTAATCAGCGGCGGGGCCTCTTTTGTGGGGGGTTGTTAGATTTACATCTAACCGTCCAAATTTCAATGGTTGAGTTTTCTTACCAATCTTGCTACGACTATTTAAATGGGCACTGAGACGTCACTAGCTCTAGTCGATCATTATCATTATGGAGGAAAAGCCACAAAGTTAAATAACATCACAGATTTTTAAATAAAAACCCAGAATAAACACATAAAGCTTGAATGTGCTGTTGCTGAAACATCCCTCGACTGCCATGAGCCTCACACACGTACTGCAAACTTTTCACCTCGACCGCATTACCTACGCCGGTGGAGAGAGAAAGCCATGCGACACGGTTTATTCTAACACAGCCTGACCTTTGCACCGTCATCTCTTTATGACACTTGTCTCCATTAATTAGGTGCAGGCGAAACCATCGGCGGTAGTTTCCATGGTGAGCGTAAAAGAGCAGCCAGCACAGGCATGCGTGTGTGGAGAGCGCATGAATGGGCCACCGTACGACGATAAAACAAAAGAGCGCAGCGAAGAAAAAACGAGCACAGATTCTCTTTATGATGCCAGTGTGAATCCCCAATTACGGGCGAAGAAATAACAAACACTGGGCTCATGGGACGCGGTGGGAGTTCACAAGAGTTACTACTGCAAACATACACGGTTCAGCAACGACGTGTTAAACTAGAATTTTACAAACAGCTTTACTGAAAATGTTGGTGTGGCATACCAGGGTCAAACTTTGTGTGTTAGGGGGCCAATCAAAGAAGAGCTTTATGCCAAGTTCACACTCTTTCCAAGTCGTCAGATCGCTGTACAGTTCACACTACACGACTGGATCTCTTGCAATCGGGAGTCTTTTAAGTCGTGGTGTATTTCACACTACACCACTGATCGGCGATAGGGGGTCACCCACTACACCATCTATCAACGGGAGAAATCGCAGGCGAGTCTGTCTGGTCTCTCAAACTACGTTTTGTCATAAAAACACACGAGAAGTGACGAGGGGTTTAATGATTCCATATCCAAAAACGTACGTCATCAAAGTTGTTTGTGCGCTGATGTGCAGTGTAAAAGCGAGTAGAAAAAATAAATTAATCCGAGTGGATCTGGCAACCCGACCAGCAGGAGGTTAATACATATGGTTTGCAATGCAGCATGGGTTTGGCCTGGACGATAAGATCACAAAATACTGTAAAGCTTGTGTGTGTGCTGATGTATTCTGATAGAAACCATATTATGCCCCTGTCCTACGTTTTACACTCCTCCCCCTGGTTTCCCCTCACCCTGTATCTGGCATTCTCATTGGCTGTATTTCGACATGGCACTCGCTGCCCCTCACAACCTGCTCGCAATGCCTTTCACACTATGTGTTTTAAGTCGACTGGTTCAGATATTTAACATGCTAGATATTTTTCTTCAGTCGCTGAGCGAGCCTCTTGGCACACATAGCGATCGAGAGCCGAGTTTCGATCCCAGAGCGAACGCCGAGTTGCTTCTGAGCTGCCACATCTAATTTAATTAAATGTAATGTTTTACAGGACAAACAGGAACAAAAAAAGATAAAAAGAAACAGCTCCCCGACCTGGCCGTCCGTCCCGATGGTTCCTCCACAGTCACTGAGCAGCTCGGACATGTCGTAGTAGCTGACGAACTCCCACAGGCAGGCCTCCAGGTGGAGGTTACGGTAGAAGCGCAGTGTGCTCTCCCCCCTCAGGGTGGAGCTGTACTGGTAGGGTGCCGTGCCCCCGATGGCTTCCGGGTTGCGTGTGGCCTCGGTGAGGAAGCCGTGCCGTGTTCTGACCTCGCTGTAGTCCAGCAGATTGGAGCAGCGGTGGTTCCCTACCCGGGTGCCGTCTGGGCTCAGGGTAAGCTCGAAGTTAGAGAGAGGACGTGTCGAGACCACAGGGAGCATGCCTAAAAAATACAGTCAGAATAGAGACGTGTGTAATAGAGTTAACGTACTCACTCACTTTCTTAACCGCTTATCCAATTAGGGTCGCGGGGGTGCTGGAGCCGATCCCAGCTTTTCAATGGGCGCAAGGCACACAGAAACACCCTGGACGGGGCCCAGTCCATCGCAGGGCAGACACACACACACACACACACACTCATTCAACTATAGGGCAATTTAGTTTCTCCAATTAACCTGACTGTGGGAGGAAACCCACACAGACATGGGGAGAACACAGCCTACACACTGGGAGGGACACTTGTCATTCGCTCTCAGAACCAAACCCCTGTGGTGACCCCAGAATACAGGAACATCCAAAATTAAAAACCTGACTGCACATCTTTGGACTGTGAGAGGAAACCGGAGCTCCCGGAGGAAACCCATGCAGACACGGAGAACGGGCAAAGTCCACACAGAGAGGACCCAGACCGCTCTTCTAACTGATGGGTAAAGTGCTACCCACCGAGCCGCCCGTCACTGTCTATTTTATTTTACTTAAAATCAAATGTATTGCCGCTCAGGTGGTGCAGCGGTTAAACACGCTAGCACACCAGAGCTGGGATTTCGAATACATCGTATCGAATCTCAGCTCTGCTATCCGGCTGGGCTGGGCGGCAACATGATTGCGTGCAACGATTGGCTGTTGTTCACAGGGTTGGTAAGTCGGACCAAGGTTCCTCATAACTGGTGCAATTACTGGTGCCTCTGCTGGCTGATTGATGGCGCCTGCGCAGAGTTGGGGAATAATGCTGATCAGGGTGTGGCTCGCTGAGCACAAGGCTGATCTGCATATGAACTCGTCTCGTGCAGGTGAAAAAAGGCAGTCGGTACTGATCACGTGTTGGAGGGGGCGTGTGTCAGTTGCAAAGCTCCTCAGTCAGTAGTGGAGGGTTGAATCGGTAGAGGTGAAGCGTAACACATTAATTAGGGTAATTAGATAGGACTAGATTAGGGAGAAAATTGGGGGGGAAATATTCGAAGAAAAAAAGGGGGAAAAAAAATGTATTACATTTTTACTTTTACTGTTCTATGTTGATGCACTGTATTATACTTTATTCTTCATTACTGTTATATATTTAACATCTTATACTCTATTTCAAAACAGATGGACAGAAACTTATTAATTAACTTGGATTAATTGAAACTAATAAATACAAAACAGATATGTGGCAACACTGACATTTTTATGATGTTTTCTTCGTCAAATGTGATCAATCAGTTATTACTAGTAGCTCAATAATAAACTATAAGAAGATGTATTCTGTATGTATTAAGTAACACATGAGAACAGAAACAATAGTTGCTTTTTTAATTCCTTATAAACTCAAGGCTCGACTCACCGTCTATGTGTGGCATGGTGACGATCAGCTTGATGAGGTTGGGGTGTTCAGAGTCGTCTGGACCCGTGTAGCGCAGTTTGGCAGAAAAGGGCTCAGCACCCACCGCACCCAGGACTCGAGGCTGGCACAAACCTGGCACAACAATTACCACGATCAGACACAATCATCGAGACACGCTGAGAGCTGCACTTTATACGAGTGGATCTGTGAACAGCCACATTCACATCCACACTGACGGAGCGAGCCATGAGAATATTAATTCCTCGTGGAATGCTCTTCCCGGGCTAGCGTCCCGGACACAGATTAGACCCGGTCACGGACTGACAAGGATGGCGATGAATAAAGCTTACTGCGTCAATCAAACTGGAGCTTTTTGTAAATTAGGGCTGGTGCTGGATTAGCCTTGTGAGATCTTATACAAGAACCAGGCATTTTTAAAACCACCTTCTAAAGAAACCTCGTTTAAAGAAAATTTCATGCATCATTGCTTGTATGTATTTTTATTTTTATGAATTTAATCCATGACCAGTAATTGTGTGTGTGTGTGTTTGCATGTGTGTGTGTGTGTTGTACTACCCACCCTCCTCCACACTAACAGACACGATGGCACTGCTCAGCTCGAGCCCCTCTTCCCCGCCGGAGTTCACCGCCCTGGCTGCACACTGAACACGCGACCCTGCCTGGAAATACACCGAGTCCAGAGTGATGCGTTTGGAGGAGGTGAAGAAGGTGTCGAAGTCCACCTCCCTCATAGGGCTGGTGACACCATCGGGCCCCGCGGGAGCGCTCACGAGCCAGCGGTAACGGGTCAGCGTGTTGTTAATGTGCTCTCCTGCGCAGATGGAGCCGGTGCGCTCGAAGTCTGGGTACTTAGGGTTGCAGGCCTGATGAGAAAGAATAAAATAAAAGATTAGAGGTTAATAGAATGAGATGAGGAGGATGATGATGATGGTAGAAATTATATAGGATGATGGTAGACGGATGGTCTGTCTCAGACGGATGGTCTGTACCTGGATGTCTCATGGTCATCATTATTAATGACATCTATGTCCTCGACCACAGGGAACTTTATTTATTAGTGTATTTTAATAAGTTCATTATTAACCACATTTTCCCTTTTGCATTCACATTGTCTAGTATTTGTTTTCCTAAAACTGTAACCAACTTAAGGCATCCCTCCCCTACACACACAGTCTGTTCAGGTGCCTGGCCGGCTGATAGCACAGCTAAGATTCGAACTAGAGAGCTACAAAGGTAGAATGGCCTGTACGAAAATGTCTGGATACGACTTGGGAAGTAACATAAATTACCACTAAATTACCATTAACTACAGGGCAGTTGTAGCCTAGTGGTTAAGGTACTAGTTCGGGATTCAGAAGGTTGCCGGTTCTACCACTGCCAGGTTGCCACTGTTGGGCCCTGGAGCAAGGCAAGGCCCTTAAACCTTTGGATAAAAGCATCTGCTAAATGCTGAAAATGTACATGCTGTTTTCCTTATATAAGAAAAGTGACTTTAATACTATTCGCAACTGCTCATACATGATACAATGAGAGCGCTACGCACCGTGACACAGATGACGGGGTATCCAGCGGCCGGTTGGGTATTTCTGGCACTGACTGAATCATCATACTGCAGGAGTGATATGACCACTGGAACTGCGGGGAAGGTCACGTCCGCCATACTGTTTCCCTCCTCAATGTAGACGATGGCTTTGGTCATCTGTATGAGAATAATAAGTTACAAAACCATTTTAATTCAGATTCAAGCACCGTTTCCTGTTTCTCTCATTAGTATTTGTTTGCTCAGATAAATTTATACATCCACTATTATTAACACTATATGACTGTATAACACACATGGACACCTGACCGTGTGCCATGTGTTAGTAGGACATCCCATTCCAAAACCAAAAGAATTAATACAGATGCCTCCTTTCCCTAGTTAGGGACAGTTGTGGCCTCGTGGTTAAGTTACTGGACTAGTAATCAAAAGGTTGCTGGTTCAAGCCCCACCACTGCCAGGTTGCCACTGTTGGGCCCTTGAGCAAGGCCCTTAACCCTCAATTTCTTAGACAGTATACTGTCACTGTACTGTAAGTCACTTTGGATAAAAGCGTCTGCTAAATGCCGTAAATGTAAATGTAGCTATTACAGCCTTTACTGTTTTTTGTATATGCTTTTCACATGACTTTAAAGTGTCTATGGGAATTTGTGCACATACAGTTAACACTGCATTTGTGGGGGATCAGGTGGCACAGCCAGGAACCCAACAGGGAGAAAGGGGGAATAATGGCCAGGGTTCCTCCTGTGACTTTGTAAGTGCAGTACTGCTGCTGGCTGGTGTAAAGAATTGGACGGCGACTGGTCAGTGGATATTGGTGGTGGAGGATTTGCAATGGGAATTGAAGTAATCTATTCACATCCAGTGTTAGTGCATCAAGAGCTTTGCTTTGTGCACAAGAACACAGCAAAAGTTATTAAAACCTTGATAAATGATAATAATAAGTTTTCTCTACATACTTTTGTCCCTAAAGTTTAAGTCAGCCCTTCTTTGGATCATTCTCAGCACTGCAGTGACACTGACATGGTGGTGGTGTGTTAGTGTGTGTTGTGCTGGTATGAGTGGATACGACACAGCTCGTCTCTGACTTTACACGTTATTTAAAAACTCCAGCAGCGCTGCTGTGTCTGATCCACTCATACCAGCACAACACACACTAACACACCACCACCATGTTAGTGTCACTGCAGTGCTGAGAATGATCCACCACCTAAATTATACCTGCTCTGTGGTGGTCCTGTGGGGGTCCTGACCATTGAAGAACAGGGTGAAAGCAGGTTAAAATATATGTAGAGAAACAGATGGACTGCAGTCAGTAATTGTAGAACTACAAAGTGCTTCTATATGGTAAGTGGAGCTGATAAAATGGACAGTGTAGAAACAAGGGGGTGGTCATAATGTTATGCCTAATCGGTGTATATTTAATTCCATTTTTATCAACCAATTTATCCTGGTCAGGGTTGTGGCAGGTCCAGGATCCACTGGGAAACACTGAAAGCAGAGCAGGAATACTGTAAACAGGGTGCCAATCCATCACAGGAGTTTGACCATCGTCCTTCCTTAGACATAGTCAATCATGTCTGTGTAGACACCCAGCCAGCCGATAGCACTGCTGAGATTTGAAACCCAGATTTCAGTGGTGGTGGGATAGAATAATAGACCGATGTGCAATTTCTAATAATGTCCATGGTTTTGCTATGGGATGTCCAGCACTTTAATGGACAGGTGTCCTTATAGTATGTGGTCAGTGGTGTAAATACGTTTCCCATCCAGTGTTTTTCTTTATGCTGTGTGGAACATAAAGTACTTTCACAACAAAATTTAAACAATGAAATTGAAAACAAAAAAGAAATAAAATTAAATAAAAGAATACAGATGCATTACCCAGTCAAACAAACCCGAAAGCAAATAAATGACATGTCACTTCTGATCAAGAGCTTCTACAGCGTAAATAATGATTTGTGTTCAGATAATAAGAAAATATCTAAATTAGGCGTGTAAATTGTGCAGAAGCTTGAGCAGACACCTGGATCTCAGCCACCATGTTCTCATCCGGTTTCAGATGGACTGTGAACGCTTCCCTCATTTCCCGCACGCCGTCATACAAGATCTCGATCTCCACCGTGTGCTCCGTCTCTCCTTCTTTGAATTGGACGTCTGGGGAAATGAGAAGCAGGAATTGGTAATCACTCATGCAGGATATTTACTTTAGGTATGAACCCTTGCACGGCGCTTTTGCTGATTTTTATACAACTCTGCAGCATCATCCATTACAGCGATGCGGCACTGTCAACAGAGACTTTAAATAATTCAGAATTAGTTTAAATTATGCAAACCTGACGGGAGGCAAAAACATTCAGGCCTGTTTTCAGTAAACCTACAATAACACTCGGTAGTTCGGTCATGTTTCATTGCGCTTATGCTGCAACAACAGCCTCGAATCTCAGGAACGTTTACTTTCAGGATAGTCATGGTACAATCAGCGCGAGCACATCGATACATCGATGTCCAGCGAGGATGGATTTTCTTGGACTTTTCTTATACACGTATATACAAATTACACTCTAGACTGGACACTCCGACGTAATATCCATAAAATTCCACTTTTTGTAGTTTTTTTTTAAATTCAAGGTTAATTCTCTATAATCTCATACTGGGAAATCCATCCATTCAAAAATAAATAAATAAATAAAATAAAAAATATGCCTGCCCACAGAAATCCAGAATAGTGTGTGTGTGTGTGTGTGTGAGAGAGAGAGAGAGAGAGAGAGAGAAAGAGAGAGAGAGAAAGAGAGAGAGAGAGAGCTTGCTCTCACCTTGTGATATAGGATGATAATCCTCTCCGGATGTTGCTGATCCGTCTTTGGTGTGCACTCTCACCACTGACACCTTGGAGGTGTCGCCCACTCGCAGCACTGGTACCTTCACCACAGAAACCTGTCCAGCCTCACCGGGTTCACTGATGCTAAACTTGGTCAGCTTGAACTTGATAATGGCCTCTGTATAAATAGTAAAAGTGTATATCAATCATTTTATAGAGAGTCAAAGCTTTAAAAAGTACAAATTTTATTCTCATTTTGAAGTTACAGTTACAATAAATATTCAATCTGACAAACAATTGTACACAAAATGTACATTTTTAAGTTTTTTGAGTTGTTTTTTCGGATCCTATTTAAGAGTACACAGGGTGCCAATCCTTCACACATCTTCCTATCCACGTACTCACACCTTAGGTAATTTAGAAAGCCAATCCACCTACATACAGGCTTTTAGGAGGTAAAACAAAACTAAAATAATCTAATGGAACCAACATGGTCATAAAAAGGATACGCAAAACCCTACCCAGTTATTACCCAGAAGGAGAGGATCAAACCCAAGTCTTCAAGACCCTGACACCCCAACACTACCCACTATGCCACCCTAACCTAAATAATAGCAGTGTCCTAAATTTTAAGTAAGTTCTAACATCCTAATTCCCTATAATAAACATTATACAATTTTATGGTAACATGTATTAGTGGTACCCCAAGATGCCACAACACCAACTTTGGGGAGGACTGCTCTGTGTAATGTGTAGTCTATAATGTATAATATACACAACATCCTTAATAATAATAATAATAATAATAATGATGATGTATTTCCACCTGCACTGTATCAGAATATAGAAACAGACAGAGTAAAGTCAGCACCAGCCTTCACACTGTTAATTCAGTTTGAGGATGTTCATCCACAACCAGCTCTTTAATATCTTCAGCAAACAAAGAGGGTTTGAAGCCCCAGAAAATCCTATCAGACGATGTCAGGATGTATAAGATTTTGATGAGGAACACAGGTGACATTCTTAATGGAAGTTTGCACAGCTGTATCACATCTCTATAATTAAAAGTGTCAGAATATAATTCTCTCTGTATAGATAATATGTACTGAACTGCTGATGAATGTCAGAGAGCTTCAGGTAAAACTCTTCTGCACATCTGACAGTTGGCAGGTTTAGTGTTTATTTTTAGACACATTTCCAGTGATGCTGGTGTCATAAAAAGTTTCAGTGAATACATTAAAGAGGAGCTGTGAACTAAAACAGTGTGAACTAAATTCAACCTGCCAGCCTGCTTTATATACAGTAGTTTGTTTATACTGAGTAACACGTTGTCATGCTAAATAACATGATACAAAGCCTTTATAAATCTACTATACAGATAGACTTCACAAAGAGGAATTCTTGTACACAAGATGTATTTGTGTATAAGAAAACTGATTGTCCAATGTGTTGCATGATTAGATAGATGATGGATTTTTGAAATATAAGCTTGTAGATCTGTTTGTAGATCTGGAATATACACTAGATCAAGAGTGGATTGTTGGTAGATCTGGAATATAAACTAGATTAAAAGTGCATTGTTTGTAAATCTAAAATGTATACTAGATCAACAGTAGATTGTTACTACATCTGGAGTATAAACCAGATCACCAGTGGATTGTTGGTAGATCTGGACTATGAACTAGATCACCAGTGGATTGTTTATAGATCTGGAATATAAACTAGATCAACAGTGGATTGTTAATAGATCTGTAATATAAACTAGATCAACAATGGATTGTTGGTAGATCTGGAATATAAATTAGATCAAGAGTGGATTGTTAATAGATCTGGAATATAAACTAGATTGAAAGTGCATTGTTTGTACATCTAAAATGTATACTAGATCAACAGTAGATTGTTACTACATCTGGAGTATAAACCAGATCACCAGTGGATTGTTGGTAGATCTGGACTATAAACTAGATCAAGAGTGGACTTTTGGTGCATTGTTAGCAGATCTGGAATATAAACTAGATCAACAGTAGATTTTTGATAGATCTGGAATATAAACTAGATTAAGAAAGTATTGTTGTAGATCTAAAATGTATACTAGATCAACAGTAGATTGTTACTACATCTGGAGTATAAACCAGATCACCAGTGGATTGTTGGTAGATCTGGACTATGAACTAGATCACCAGTGGATTGTTTATAGATCTGGAATATAAACTAGATCAACAGTGGATTGTTAATAGATCTGTAATATAAACTAGATCAACAATGGATTGTTGGTAGATCTGGAATATAAATTAGATCAAGAGTGGATTGTTAATAGATCTGGAATATAAACTAGATTGAAAGTGCATTGTTTGTACATCTAAAATGTATACTAGATCAACAGTAGATTGTTACTACATCTGGAGTATAAACCAGATCACCAGTGGATTGTTGGTAGATCTGGACTATAAACTAGATCAAGAGTGGACTTTTGGTGCATTGTTAGCAGATCTGGAATATAAACTAGATCAACAGTAGATTTTTGATAGATCTGGAATATAAACTAGATTAAGAAAGTATTGTTGTAGATCTAAAATGTATACTAGATCAACAGCAGATTGTTACTACATCTGGAGTATAAACCAGATCTGCAGTGGAATATTAAAAGTTCAACAGTAGATTGTTGGCAGATCTAGAGCGTAAATTGGATCACCAGTGGACTGTTAATAGATCTGGAATATGAAGTAGATAAACAGTGGATTTTTTATACACTTGGCCATGTGAAAAAAAGAAATTCTTACTGTCGGCGTCGTCCTTGATCTTGACGAGCGTTTCGTTCTGAGCCCCTATGGAGGCCCCAAACGGAGACTCACTTTTGGGGCTCCCCAGCACCAGCCTGAGCTCCTCGACCTCCTCATGCTCTGTGTCATCAACCAGAACAAGAGTACAGGGCTTCTCCACCTCCCCTAAACACAAGCACATACACAAACAGGAAACTCAGCAGGATCAAATATGAAATAATAGAGTCCGATACTAAGAGAGCACGAGGATAAGAACTATAAAAATATTAACTTTTTATTTTAATCAACACTGGGCGGAAGGCAGAAATACCCTAGACGGGAATACTAATCCATCGCAGACTTTCAGCTCTCCCCCAGTCATTTCCAATGTGTGTAGACCCCGGCCACCCAGTGGCACCGCTGACATTCAAACCTCGTTAATGGGGTGTAAATGTCACTGCCTGCACATGTATAAGAGTGCCATGAGAATAGAAAACACGGGTGGGTCATTATTATGCCCTGCTTTAATAAATGCAAATGAATGAATGGAAGCTTTTTTGTTTATTGTTTGTGATGTGGGTGGTAATTAACGCTGCATTAATCGTAACCTTATCACACCACACAACACCTACACAAGGTTTTAATACATGACTGTTATGTAAAATCGCAGGTAAAATATGCTTTATTAGTTTATGTGATAATTGCTCATCTAAAATACAGCTTTAATTTACATAATTAAAGATCAATATTGTAATGCATTTACATATAAATATGAAGCTGTTTTAAAGTGTTCAGACCCCACATATTTTGTACAGCTTACTGTGTCTTGAATTTCATATTGAATGGATATAAATGCCTCTTTTTCTCCAATGTCCCCCCCAATTTTCTCTCCTAATTTAGTCGTATCTAATTACCCTGATTGCGTTACGCTTCACCTCTACCGATACTACCCTCCACTTCTGACTTAGGAGCTTCGCAACTGACACACGCCCCCTCCGACACGTGAGCAGTACCGACTGCCTCTTTTCAGCTGCATGAGGTGAGTTCATATGCAGACCAGCTCTGTGCACGGAGAGCCACACCCTGATCACCATTATCCCTCAACTCACAGAGGTCATAATTGCACCAGTTATGAGGAACCCAGGTCTGGCTAATCCACCCTGTGAACAACAACCAATAGCCGCCGAGCCCAGCCAGATGGCAGAGCTGAGATTCGATGCAATGTATTTGAAATCCCAGCTCTGGTGTGCTAGCGTAATTTACCGCTGCGGCACATGAACGGCATAAATGCCATTTTTGCACATCAATCTACACTTAATCCCTCAAAATGACAAAGTAAAAACAGTTTTTTACTCTGAGATCTCTGAGAACAAATTGTGGCCTAAATCAGGGCAAATACATAAAACACTGGCAATGGTTTCAAGTGTTTCCAGAAAAATAGTAGTCTCAATCATTTTGAAATAAAAGTGGCCAAAGCCGAGACTTAAATCCCATCAAACGTCTCAAATGGTCAATATTTAGTGTAAGCTCATTGCTGTTATTGCAGCTAAGCTAGATGATTTGTAGCTTCTTTTTCTACATTAAAAGCATGTTTTCCACCTCTTTATTCAATAATTCAAAACAGATAGACATAAACGGTTGATAAATTGGGTGATGGATGATCTAGGTTGTGGCAAGACTCCAATAACGGGAATTGAGGAGGACTACACTGAAAGCAAAAAGGGGGCAAAATGTTAAACATAAACCCATTAAAGACTCATTTGTTTTAGATTTCATGCAAGCTGACCTGGTAGGAATGTGATAATGGAAGCATCTGTGTTGGGCCTCTCGTTGAAGTCCATCATGACCTGAGCCGAACCCTGACGGCTGTAGCAGCGCACAGTGGATTTGTATCTCACGTCTCCACTGCGGTAAATGATGGCCGTGATCTGCCCGTCGTTCTCATTGCCTGTGTAGACTGTGTCACGAAACTGCACCTTGGGTACTGAGGGGGAGAAAAAATAGCTTTTATTGGTTAGAAATGAAAGCAAGATTCATTACTTGATCGGGTCCAAAGTAGGCATCCCAAAACGTCACTGCACTTTTGACTCTTGAATCTTCCACCTCATGTGGCATCACTTCAACACTGTCAGCCCAGTGTGTTCAATACAAACTGACCAAGAACATAAATAAACTGGTCTACACCCCCTTATACCTCTAAATTATCCTTCAGCTTCCATAAGAACAGAAGCAGAAGTAACTCATGAACACTTCACCGTGCCACTTCATAATTCTGCTCCTTTATTACAGTGTTTAATTATGTGATTTGTTTGGTTGTAAAACCACTTACAGTCTGAAACTGAGTCGTTAATCAAGATGGTGGTTTTGCCCGGTTCTCCCAGGATGCCGTTCATAGGCATGCGAAGGACCAGCTCGAACTTCTCAGGCCCCTCCAGAACAGGTTTGCCCAGATCGTCCAGAATGGTGACGCGAACCGTCTGCATAGTGACACCCGGTGTGAAGTCCAGATTCTTACTGATTCCCACATAGTCCTCACCAGCTGTGGATGTAATAATTCAACGTTTGTTTGTTTGTTTATTAGGATTTTATCATCATATTTTACACTTTGGTTACATTCATGACAGGAACGGTAGTTACTCGTTACACAAGATTCATCAGTTCACAGGGTTATGTCAAACACAGTCATGGAAAATGTTGTATCTCCAATTCACCTCACTTGCACGTCTTTGGACTGTGGGAGGAAACCGGAGCACATGGAGTAAACCCATGCAGACACAGGGAGAACATGCAAACTCCACACAGAAAGGACCCGGACCGCCCCACCTAGGGATCGAACCCAGGACCTTCTTGCTACCCACTTAGCCACTGTGCCGCCCAAATAATTCAATGTGGAAAAATCTCTATATAATAGACACCAATCATTTTACCAGCCCTAACAATACCACTATAGATATTTTTGTATTGGAAGCTAATATGTGCATCAAAGCCTTTGAATAATGGCAAAAAAACAAAAATAATGATTCATTTGGTTTAAAATTGGGTCTTATGGAACATACAGTGGAATTCAAAGGTTTATTGTGACTGCAGCCTGTAAGCACATGGTGATGTTAAGCTCACTTGACTCTTGACAGTGTCACTGATGTGCCAGTTACGTTTTCTTCCCAACTTTGGGTTCAGGGTTCAAATTTTCACAAAGAAAAAGACAGGAACGGTAGTTACTCATTACACAAGGTTCATCAGTCCATAGGTTTAATGTCAAACACAGTCATGGACAATTTTGTTTCTTTAATTCACCTCACTTGTGTGTCTTTGGACTGTGGGAGGAAACCGGAACTCCTGAGGGAAAACCACGCAGACATGGGGAGAACATGCAAACTACATACAGAAAGGACAGCTCAAGTATTTAAAACATAAATCCACCATGTTTGCCATTAATATACAGTATGATTGAGATATTCATACAAAAATGATGAATTACCAGAATAATTACAAACTTTATTCATAAAGTCATAAAAATAATATAATATTTACAGTATTTGATTTCCTTATATTTCTGATTCTTTTCAAATGCTTTTCATGCTTTACACAAATAGAAAGTTGTCTCGTCACTTTCACACAGTTTAGGTGTTTGATAGCTCTGAGAGTTTTTGTGATAATTAGACACCCCGGTGGACTATTTTATCACTATTTTATTCCTGTGTGACGGGTTGTTTTGGAGGAGAAATAATGGCTGATGTTCTGCTGATTTTATATTACATATTACATTATATATTACATATCCAACAGCATCTATTAATTTCTGTATCCTGCAATGTTTCCTAATAGCAATCACACCCTAACTCGTTTCCTTCCATCTTTCCATAAACAAATACATAAACATACAGTATATAAACATCAGGAGACTCTATTAGTTTGTAACAGTGAGAAGAGAAACACTAATATTGAACCAGACACCGACTGTCTCAGAACAGACACAAAATACACAAAAAAATAAGAACAATATCATTTAAATGACAGACTGTTTGTCTTCGCACAATCACTGAAAACAGTCCCACAGATAAAAAACCTAAATGATAAAATCCATTCAGAGCTCAGATCAGTGTCGACTGTAACCCACGATTCTACGTTTCATTTCAGACACTTTCTGATAGCACGGCTTTGAATTTCTAATCGAGTTATTGAGCTTTTAAGTGTCGGTAGTGTTGATGGTGTGCTGCACTTCCTCTGGATTGGCTCTATATCAGTGTACGCACAGTGCAAACATGGATTGAAATGCTGTAGATTAGATAGCGCAGTGTGATGATGTTTACTCTAGTGCAGAGGTGAGTAGGGTTCAAAACCAGACACGAAGGGATAAAGGTTTACAAAAAAAGCAGGAAAGAGACTCGCCCAGAAGGTTTTCATGTATAAAGAGGGTAATGATAAGTTTCAGAACCTGCAGACTTGAACTACCAGACTTTCAAGTCTTCAAAATACATAATTTTCTCTCTTTTCTTCCCTTTTCAATGTAGATATATTTAATTTCCCTGTGTACAGTGAGCCCTAGCAGCTTGTCCTTTTCTCCTTTAGACCTATCGTGTCTATCGTGTCTGTGCCATCAAGCACCCACTACAAAATCTTTCTGCGCGGCACGGTGGCTCAGTGGGTAGCACTGTCACCTCACAGCAAGAAGGTCCTGGGTTCGATCCCCAGGTGGTGTGGTCCAGGTCCTTTCTGTGTTAAGTTTGCATGTTCTTCCCATGTGGGTTTCCTCCGGTTTCCTCCCACATTTACATTTACATTTTCAGCATTTAGCAGACGCTTTTATCCAAAGCGACTTACACAATGAGCGGAACACGATGAGCAATTGAGGGTTAAGGGCCTTGCTCAAGGACCCAACAGTGGCAACTTGGTGGTGGCAGGGCTTGAACCGGCAACCTTCTGTTTACTAGTCCAGTACCTTAACCACTGAGCTATCACTGGCCCACAGTCCAAAGACGTGAGGTGAATTGGAGATACAAAATTGTCCATGACTGTGTTTGACATTAAACTTGTGAACTGGTGAATCTTGTGTAACCAGTAACTACCGTTTCTGTCATGAATGTAACCAAATAGTGTAAAACCTGACATTAAAACACTAATAAATCAATAAACAAAACTTTTCTAAATTATACTTTCAGATGAATATCATCCTCTTTAGTGCTTTAGACCTTTCCTACTGTTTGAATAAAACTGCATTACACACGTACCTTCAGCAGAAAAAGGGTCAGTTTTTCGAGAGCGTACTGTAACCGTTCCCGTCTTGGAGAGGTCACTTCCGGTCCTCCAAACCCGAACCTCCACGAAGCCGTCGCTCTCGTCCACGTGGTACTCGATTTCTCCAAAGTAGAACACCGGTGCTGCAGAAACCGAAGCGTAAACAGTGAGTGTGTTTATTAATGTGTACGTGTATTAATATTAAAAAGGGCCAAACCCAAAATTCATTTCAATAGACGTAACAACATTGTTGATCAGAAAGAACTGAGAAAATATAGTCCTAAGTTCAGTGAGATCATTTACTCATCACTGTTTGAAGCTGTAGTGAAATATTAGGGAATAAAAAGGTTGGAACCTGCTTGAATAGCTTTTCTGTACATTGAGATAAATTCATGAAAAGATTGAAATGTTTGATATAAAAATCAAGCTAAAATGTCTGGACGTATTTTCTAGGTTGGTCCAGCATTTACAGACAGCATTTACACACAAAACAGTACAAATAAGGGAAGATGTGTGTGATTTTCTTCCTATTTATTGTGCTAATACATTTGTAAACTGCTTTTTACAACTTTTGCAACTAACTGGCAACCTAAGTAAAAATAGGCAAAATAGGATTTTGTAGTTAATGCGTAAGAGTCTTCTCTTATAATGATTAGAGTAGAAATTACAAAAAGGACTCTAAGAGCACTTCTACCCAGGACTAAAAGTCTTTTGAATTCTCTTCACTTTACTCCACAGTGCTTCACTAGACTTAAGGACTACCTTAAATCAAAACCTTGATTTGATCAGTGCTTATTAAACCAATCTTACGTGGATTTGGATTTTTGGGCTACATTTATTTTCTGCTCACCTGTGAGCTCATGAGTTGTGAATTTGAGGCTCTTCAGGTAGTTCTGGCAGAAGATCCGGAGGCTGAGATTCACTCGCCAGTCCAGACCTGCCCGTTTACAACTAACACTCGAAGTTAAATTCCTTAGCAGCCACAGGCTACTCACAACGCTAAAACACACACCCACCGAGTGCCTCTGAAAGGGCTGAAGAGTGTCCAAATGTGTTTTCCTAACAGACATTGTTATCTCCTGAAGCTGTGGGGTACAAGGTAATGGATGGAGCCATTTCCATGGAAGGAAGTACGACTAAGCCCAGAGAAAATAAACCCTGTCGGCGACCTGTCAGTCTTTTAGTTGTTACATCTATGAGTGGTTTAGAATTGAGTGAGCACAGGAGGACTGCAGCACACCAAGTTTATCTGAAAATAAATCAGTGTAATGTCAGGCAACGCGTCGTCATGCAGGAAGCTGGCCAGAAAAACGTCTGCTGTTACGGCCACACAAGAAAAAAGGTACATTTCTGTGAAATAACAGACGTGTTGGGTTACACAGCCAGTCAAGAGTCTTCAATGGATTAAAAACCAAGATCTTGAAATTAATTTATGGACAAACCAATCAGCTTGAAACAAATACATTAGGGATGTAATGATACACTCTACCCACGATGCGACGTGATTCACGATACTGGGTTCATGATACGATTTTTTTTAACTGAACTTGAAGACAAATTAAGACAAAGTTTCCTTTTATTATTTCCCTTAAAAATAAAATAAAATACTGTATTTGTGATGATCATTTATTTATCTAAATAATAAATGCTCTTTTATTTCTGAGGTAGGTACAAACTATGCAAAACTATTTTGAATTAAGCCCAATTAGGCAGAAAACCCTCAAATCTGGCAACCAGGCGTATAGCGCCAGTGACGTCAACCAGGCAAGGTGTATAGAGTCAGCGCCCTCTGCTGTTTAAAGTGAATATCGATTCTTTTTACATGTCAAACCGATTTGAATCGTGGAATTTTTGAATCGGTTATTAACTGTCTTGTGGTGCATCATTACATCCCTAAAATACATACATAAATATTATTAGTCATGATAGTGGTGTAAATGTCACATACACTATATGGCCAAAAGTAAGTGAACATCCAATCATAAGCTTGTTGGACATCCCGTTTCAAAACTTTGGGATTGAATCTGCTCTTTACGCTTTTGTAAAGAAAATATAAGGTCCAGCATGGATATTGGAGAAGACTTGGCTTACAATCGACATTCTAATTCATCCCAAATGTGTTCAGTGTCACTGAGGTCAGAGCTCTGTGCAGGCCCAGCTTCTCCACATCAAACTCTTCAGATCATGTCTTTATATATCTTATTTTTGTGCAGAAGGACTCATCATGCTCAAAGTTAAAATCATTTACTTTATTTAAAATCACTGATTTCATACAGCTGATAGCAGTAAGTATGACCACATACTGTTGGCCATGTAGTCTATGACAGTGACCTCAACGAACCGTACAGATGTACATTTGTATAATTATTTCTAAATGGTTTAAATCACTGGCATTTTATCCACCAGCATTTGAGCACGACCACCATCAAATCATAACATTAAAGTTGTGTCTAAAACCCAGAAGATGAAATAAATAAAAAAACTAATAAAATCACCTATTCACTTAATTTTACTGAAAGATCTTAATCCTAGTCGGAGCCGTGGTGGGTCTGGGTCAGAAACAATGACTGCAAGGCATAAACACACTGGCACCAGTACTAGCACTAAAACCTTTACTCGCTTACCCACCTAGGGGCAACGGATCACCTGATGGTTTGATCCTAGGAATACACAACACACTTTTCTGTGCCACCCACACTTTAAATTGCAGTAAATTACAAATAAGATATGTAAATGCTTTTGTTTTATTTTTTCTGCTGATCCGGTCATGGAAGGACATTGTCAGTCGTTGAAGCAAACATTTGTACAAGCAACTTCCAAAAACTATAGTGCCAAACCTTGACATGTTAACAGTGTTTGAGCAGCAGTGATTTTAATCTAGAGGTGTGCATGGAACTAAAACCCAGAAGATAAAAGAGAAAACCTTTATGGAATGCATTTGTGCAGGTCACGGGGGGCGGAAGCTGGCGAGACGCAGGATAAATAAAAGTCCCACCACTAGACCTCATCCAGCACCAGCTTGCTTCTGCACCTCTAAGGCTTTATTTATTCAGCGTCTCACCTGCTTCCTCCCCCGGTGACCTGCACAAATGCATTCCATAAACGTACACATTTCTACAGGTGTTTGTAAATGCAGGGCTCTGCTCTGAAGTAAGGTATTTGGCACTGAAGATGATACCTAAAGTCGTTTGCTCGTTGTGGGCCGTCGTGCTAAATCTGTTGGATTATTCACTTCCACAGTTTTAGTCTTCCATCTATTTTACATCATTTGACCAGTAAAGTCCAGACTGATGCAGCCTGCAGCTTTGTTATACTGTTATGGCTTGTGATAGCCTAAAGCAGAGGTCCCCAACCACCGGGTCACAGACCGTGGGTCATTTATTACTGAGCCGCACAGAAAGAATAAATAATTAGAAATGCTAAGAAAAGCAGTGAAAACACTGCTTACATTTCCAACATCCTATCTTTGACTGTGACTAAATTTTCATGAATACACAGCAAGTTGTGCATCTAATATTATTATTAATATCTATTTGGCACTAAAGGTGATACCTAAAGTTGTTTGCTCTTTGTGGGACGTTGTGCTAAATCCGTTGGATTATTCACTTCCACAGTTTTAGTTTCCCATCTACGTATTTTAGATAGATAGATCACTTTATTAATCCCAGAGGGAAAGTCAAGTAATACAACAGCTCAAGGTACAATAGAAAAAAGAATTAAGTAAAT
Organism: Trichomycterus rosablanca; assembly: GCF_030014385.1. Classification (NCBI taxonomy): domain Eukaryota; kingdom Metazoa; phylum Chordata; class Actinopteri; order Siluriformes; family Trichomycteridae; genus Trichomycterus; species Trichomycterus rosablanca. The sequence goes on from NC_086007.1 coordinate 4,258,009, forward strand.
AAAAGAAGTGACAGATCATGCTTCTTTAACTCAGTGAGCAATGATGTCCTGGCACAGTGGGGATGAGTTATACAGTGAGATCGCTGTTGGTACAAACGATTTCCTGTATCGTTCCTTCTTTTAGCGGAGCTGGATGAGTCTGTCACTGAAGGTGCTCCGCTGTCTGACTAGGAGGTCATGGAGGGGATGTGATGGATTGTCCAGTATGGAAATGAGTTTGTTTAAAGACCTCCTTTCAACCACCAACTCGAAGCCTTCCAGTGAGCAGCCCAAGACTGAGCCAGCCTTCTTGATCAGATCATTTGATTAGTAAAGCCTTGGGTACACACAAACAGCCTTACTGTGAACTAGAATTCAAGAATAAAGGGCAAAGACTGTAATAAAATGTGTGGGAAAAATGTAAACGGAGGTTTAAATGTTTAACATTAAACACTCAGGTTTAGATCAACTTTTACCCAGCGCTTCATTTCCTGAAGCTGCTCTGTATGCACATTTAATGCACTTTCGCATTTCTTTAATTCAATGCAACAGCAAAAATGCACAGATTACCTAAAGCTGAGGATTTATTTGCATTTTTTGCAGGCTCTGACAAAGCTAACACCCGTGGACAATGCATCTTTAAGCAATGCCACTAAGCTTCTGCCTACCGCTGCAAACTGGAACAAATAGAGACAATTACTTTACAAATGCATGAAGCATAAATGTTTTTTTTTTTCTTTTTTTTTTTCTGTTTTTTAATTTCAAGTGAAAAGCTGGTGTGAGGTGATTTACCGCTGCTGGTGTTCATTCATGCAGACAGACGAATGACTGTGGAGCTCCGGCTGGTTGCTTCTCACTGCTGATTGTGTTGGCAGTGAAATGTGTGAAATCTGTGAATGTATGAACGTGTGTGTGGCGCGTACGGTTTCTGTAACCAGATAAGCTTTATCTCACACAGGAAACAAAAAACAAGTTTCAAAAGATATGAAACACAACTTACTGGCCTCTTTGTGCTTTTTTTAAATCATATATCAACCCTTCATCCCATTACTGGGGTTACAGATGTGTTCCAAATTAACAAACATGTAAGAATGGTGGATTCAGTGCTGCATTCTTGACTTATGACTCTCTGCAGGAACGATTACATCTCAGCTTAGATTTTAAGATGTGTTGACATTTTACATGGCTTAAGCTTTCTAATGCTTGTAATTTACTGGGAATGAAATGACAGACTGAAGAAGCAGGATGGTAGTGGATACGTCAGGTCCATGTGGCTGATGTATCTGCACGCTGCTTACTTTAATGCATTGATGCAGCCTGCAGCTTTGTTGTACTGTTTTGGCTTGTGACAGCCTACAGCAGAGGTCCCCAACCACCGGGTCACAGACCGTGGGTCATTTATTACTGGGGCCACACAGAATGAATAGATGATTAGAGATTGCCATAAAAGCAGTGAAAACACTGCTTCCATTTCCAGCATCCTATCTTTGTGAAGCGGGATTTTCTGCAGTGATGGCAACCAAAACAAAGTTACGAAGTAGACTGTAGATCATCACCTATCACCCCTAGGTGGGAGCATATTGTTGCAGCAAAAAAAGCTCAGGATTCACACACACAATGATGATTTTCCATCATCAGTATTTCAAATGTGCAAATACTACTGAAAATAACTGGGTAAGATTAATAATAACTGGACAGGGCACCAATTCCTCACAGGATCAAGCAACCACCCTCAGATACAGATTGAAACCCAGATCTCAGTGGTGGTGGTCTAAAGTAAAAGACCTGGGTCATTCCACCAAATATTGAATTCTAAATTTTCCCCAAAGTAAAACATTAGTATAATATTCTTTAAAAATGAATCTAAGCTTGTTTTAATATATCTGTGATGTTTTAATATTGAACTACATTATCATTTATACCCATAAATCTGTGGTGAAGTAATGTAGGAGCTTTATCACATCACTCTATACCAATCCATATCTTCAGTTGGACTGCTTTTAAATACAATAAAGCATCTTTTGTAAACCTCAATGACCACAAAAGAAACGTTACTCTCTCCCAGTCGACACATTCTTAGCACAACATGTTCTGAGCTCTGCACCAGGTCATGCTCCTGTGATTTTAAAAGGAACTCCTGCGTACAGTTCATCTGCTCTCCTGAGAGTGCCAACATCGGCCTTCCTGCTTCTACCCCCACTCAGAATACCACTGTACCAGTCTGGAATAAATAAAACTCTGGAATAAATAATAAAAATAAAGACCTACAGTAGATTTACTGGACAGGATAATACATGCAGCCCTGCAGTCAGCAGTCAAGTCACAGACATGCTGCGAGCAAGTGAAATGATTTTAATGGTGGGATGTAAGCAAGCAATATCTTTATTAATCTATTCACATCCATTGAGCCCTGAACAAGAAGGTAATTACGCATGTACTTATAGAACAGCGCAGGTCAGACGTCAGTAATAAGAATATTATTGATGTACTGCTCTAATTTGCTTTATCGTCCAGTTCCACAAGAAAATCTCAGCTGGTTATACAGACAGAGGTTGTAAAAGGTTAAATGATTTTCTCAGTGCACATCTGGTTGCTCTGTTTCAGGTTCAGGGGGGTCGTCTCGGTGAAAAGTACTAATAACAGGCTGAAGATTTTTCCTCTGCATGTTCCTGTCTCCCCGGATATACCCTACCACCCCAGCCCTCTCTGTATTATGTGCACATTCAGTGATCGGGATGGCACGGTAGATTTAGCGTGTCTGATCTTGAAATACAAGCATTTTCTTGTTTTACAGCTTCCAGAAGGGAGTACAGGTGGAAGAGTGGAGTCAGCATCAGACTGTAATTAGCGCAGCGTGAGACGACATGTTCCTTCCAACTGAAGCTCACAGTTACTGAAAATAAATGTGATGTTTTCTGCTGACTCAGGGTTGGGATAAAATTACAGTAAACGGAGGAAGCAACAGGTATGTAATTTTGTATATTAAAGCACTTGGTGGTAAATTCCACCTGGATTCAGTGAAAAACTTGTTGCCTAAAGGGTTGGAAAGATTTCATACAACAATCAGCACCCACAGACAAAGTGCTTCCAAAATTAGGACAACATTAATAAACAAGTCTACAGAGCCAAAGCAAACACAGGGGCTTTATAACACTCTCTCAGAAAACCAGAAGGGTAAGAAAGAAGCCAGAACTCAAGAAGTTGCAGGATGATCTGAAAAAAGCAGGAACAATATTTACAAAGAGAATTGCAAATGCTGAGCCGCCTCTTTGTCAATGGTACTTGGGCATCACATGTCATCAAAAGAAAGTGTGAATAAGTTCATTTCATAAGACAAGTAAGTACTGTCCTAGACGTTTCAACTAAACAAAATATCTCAAGAACAGGTTTTTAAAAAGAGGGTGGGGCTGATTACACTGACCTCTGCTAGTTAAATTCTAACTTTATGAAGCACAACTAACAAAAAACTGTTATGCCTTAAGAAAAGAGAAGACAGTGTGTTAGACTGAATTTAAATATACCAAATATATTCATTTTTTTACTGTAAACACTACAAATCTGGGTCACGTGTAGGGAAAAATATCTGTTTTCGATCACTTTTACCTGCTATGTAAATGTAGTGTTAACTGTCAATGTATTGATTTGTGAAGCTGCAGTGCTGGCAACCCAATAAACTGAGCTCGGTGTGGATTTGTACCAAGAAAGAACCCCCACACAGAGGATCATGTTTCATGGCATGCATGACTGGTACATCTGAAGGAACATTGCTGTCAGACCTGTCGCTTTAGGCCGTGTTTTTTCCTTCCTCCGTGATTTTGTTTCTCCAGCATTGACGCCATGCGAGGAATCAGGTTTGGAGAGCGAGACAACAATAAAAGGGCTCAGTCGTAAACCAGCCTGTTTATTTATTCCAGACAAAGTCAGGGGTGTGAGATAGGATCAGCACGCTAACTGATACGCTGAAGGGCTTTCCGATCGTCGCTTAGCTCCACTAACAGGGCTACAAACTGAGATAACACTGATCCACATAAGAAGCAGACACCTTTCTTCTCGTTATCTGACAGATTAAAGGCATCGGGGACTCTTCAACACTGAAAATGCACCGAGGTGTGACTAGTTCAGCCTGGTTTGTGATGAAGAGAAGGGGAAGAGAAAGGTTCACTGTTCTGTAGCAGGAGAAGATAAATAAAACATACATTCAAAAGGATAAAATAGATTTAAGGTTGTTTTACACCTTATTTCATTCGGCCTGTGCTAAAAGATATAAATGTGTACAGTATAATATTATATACACTCTTATATATATTTAATGCCCCCAAAGAAAAAGAATATAGGGATTTATAACCCTAAACTTTCCTCCTGAGCTAGATTTAAGTAAAGCCACTTTAAGTGAAGTGTTTATCTGATAAATAATACAAGAAAGAAACAAAGGAAATGAAAGTGTTGAATTTGAAGTACGGGGAAGTTGTAGCCTAGTGGTTAAGGTACTGAACTAGTAATCAAAAAGTCGCTGGTTCAAGCCCCACCACTGCCAGGTTGCCACAGTTGGGCCCTTGAGCAAGGCCCTTAACCCTCAATAGGTTAGACAGTATACTGTTACACTGAATTGCCCTATAGGTGAATAGGTGTGTGTGTGTGTGTGTATATGTGTCTGCCCTGCAATGGACTGGCGCCCCGTCCAGGGTGTTACTGTGTGCCTTGCGCCCATTGAAAAGCTGGGATAGGTTCCAGCACCCAACGACCCTAATTGGATAAGCGGTTAAGAAAGTGACTGAGTGAGTAAGTGAGAGAGGATATTTTGTTAATACTGCACCTTTTCCGACCTTTGCCCAGTAAATCGAACCCACTGAGACCCTGACCTAAGATAAATCAGTAGTAAACTGACAGTGAATCAGTAAATGAATGAATAAAGCAGCATAGAAATGGTTTAAAAACAGTAATGGACATTTCACAAAAGCTAGACGTTAGTACTTCAGATTTAAGCTCAGTCCTCATGTTCTCTGCCTTCTACACATTCTTATAAAAGTTAAAAAAAACAAGCTGACTGATGCAGAGTGTGTTCAGTCTCAGATGACTCTCACACATCTTCTGCTGCTCACGTCAACATCACAACATTTTATTCAAATTAAGAAAAATTCACCCGGTAAAATCATCCACCCGCCCCGTCCTCAGGTTCGTCTCAGGTTTTTTAACATTCATGCTTCATGAATTATGGGCAGAAAATCGTTTCGTGGTTTGAAGGAACGTTCAATAAATTTCATGAATTTAAATTAAAGACTGAATGTAATCCTACTTTTATATTCCTGAGCCACAATTCAAACAGATCCTCCGAGCCGTGATGTAGCGCGCAGGGTGCGGGTGATTAAGTCACTGACACATTCAGGGAACATTTGGCTCAGTATTGGATTTAAAATGAAACAATGATTACAAGTTTAAATTAAGTGTCACTTTCTATTCACATTGTAGAGAGGAGTGATCATAATAAAACGTAAAGGTTTTTTTTTTCCCTGCCATGCATATTTAATTAGAAATGACCTGATCTCATAGGGAGCAGTCGTGATCTCTACCAAGGTTACGTTTGGTAAAGGTCATCGCAAAGATTGGTTATAAACTGCACTCGAACTGAACATACGTATTTCTGTCCACAGACCCTCCAAAAACAGCCTGCTGTAATAGCAGAGAAACTCAAGCACTGTCGCCTCACAGCAAGAAGGTCCTGAATTTGATCGCCAGGCGGGGTGGTCCAGGTCCTTTCTGTGCAGAGTTTGCATGTTCTCCCCGTGTCTGTGTGGGTTTCCTCCCACAGTCCAAAAACATATGCAGTCAGGTTAATTGGAGACACTGAATTGCCCTATAGGTGAATTGGTGTGTGTATATGTGTGTGTCTGTCCAGGGTGTTACTGTGTGCCTTGCACCCATTAAAAAAAGCTGGGATAGGCTCCAGGACAACCCCCCCTCCATCCCACGCAAACCTAATTGGGTAAGCGGTTAGGACAGTGAGTAAGTGAGCATTTAATTTCCTTAGCATACACTATATAACCAAAAGTATTTGGACACCTGACCACAAGCATGTTGGACACCTAATTTAGAATACTTGACTAATATTTAGAAGAATGCTGGTTCAAGCCTCCACTACTGCCAGGTCGCCACTGTTGGACCCCTGAGCAAGGCTCTCAACCCTCGATTGCTCAAATTGTATTCAATAATAACAAGTCGCTTCAGATAAAAGCATCTGCTAAATGCTAAAAATGTAAACTAGAGTGACCTCCTTGTGATCTTTTCAGCTATAACATCAGCCTCTGAAGAATGTCTGTTGGAATTTGTGCCCATTAAGTCACACTTGATGTTCCGGTTCATTCCAAAGTTGTTCAACAGAGCTGAAGGCCACTGGAGTTTCATTAAACCACAAATTCCAACAGGCACACTCCAAAATCTTGTGCAAAGCCTTTCCCGGAAGAGTGAAGGCTGTCTTAGTTACAATAAAAAAAACAGGTGCATATTAATGCTTAAGGTTTTAAAGCAGGCTTTTCAAAATGATAACAGTCAGGTGTCCACAAACTTTTGGCTATACAGCGTACATCCACTCCCACACTTATTAGTAATGCATATTATTGGCTATCTATGGCACTAATGCTAGAAAATAAAGTATAATTTATTGCAAATGTAAACAAAATGAAAATTGTGCTTTATTCAGGTTGGTTTTCATACAGCACTGAGAGATCTGTGCTACTGACTGAACAAATAAAAAAGCTTCAGCATTTCTCAGCTGGTCCTGCAGATCCGGAGGAAAGCACAGACCTCCTGAACACATAATTTCAGCTCGTTTCAATTTCACACCCAATATACTTAATTCCCCGACTCGTCATCATCATTTTCCTCCTCATTTAACTGCGACCAACACTGGACCTGATTAACAATTACGTTCAGCCACTGTAAAATGAGCTGTGAAAGCGCAAAACGGCCAAAACGTTCGCCGGCACTCTCGCATCTCTCATGTAATTAAAACTGCTGCTGATAAGCACTTTGAGCTTTGCTATTTGTTACGGTGGATACAATCATTCTCAACTGAATTCAGTCAACCAGTCAGTCCCTTTGACTTTGTGTTTCGAAACAAACCTTTTTAAATAAACCAGACGCAGATGAAATAAGAGGAAAATATAAAGGATAAGTGCATTTGTTTTTATAGTTATCTATCCGTCCGTCTGTCCATCTATCATCTATCTAATCTAGTCTGTCTGTCTATCTATCTATCTATCTATCTATCTATCTATCTATCTACCTATCTATCTATCTATCTATCTATCTATCTATCTATCTATCTATCTATCTATCTATCTATCTATCTATCTATCTATCTGTCTGTCTATCTTGTCTATCTATCTATCTATCTATCTATCTATCTATCTATCTATCTATCTATCTATCTATCTATCTAATCTAGTCTGTCCGTCTGTCCGTCTATATATTATCTATCTATCTATCTATCTATCTATCTATCTATCTATCTATCTATCTATCTAGTCCGTCCGTCCGTCCGTCCATCCATCTAGTCTGTCTGTCTGTCTGTCTATCTATCTATCTATCTAGTCCGTCCGTCCGTCCGTCCGTCCATCCATCCATCCATCCATCTAGTCTGTCTGTCTGTCTGTCTGTCTGTCTGTCTGTCTGTCTATCTATCTATCTATCTATCTATCTATCTATCTATCTATCTATCTATCTATCTATCTATCCAAATTCTATCAAATTCCACTTTCAGAAAAGCTGTGACTTCTATGATTTGTTAATTCTCTTAAAACTATAAAAGGGGCGGCAGTGGCACAGCGGGTAGCGCTGTCGCCTTACAGCAAGAAGGGCCTGGGTTCGATCCAACAATCTAATGGTCGCGTGTTTATGTACTTTTCCATATACAGTGGAACCTCGATTTAACGGACAAAATCTAGAAAACCAAATATCCGGTCCGATAGTTTATAATTCCCGCGAGAAGTGTACCAAGACCAGTAGTTCAGTAATTGTCCACTAACAGACGCACGTCTCTCTGTTTACATGAGTGATAGGCTGTATTTTGTTGGGAGGCTCGCTTTGTTCTTGCTTTTTTCTCTGTGTTTTATGCTTCATTTTTGCAGGTTCTGGAGTCCCCACTACACGATCATGATGAAAATCTCCTCCACCACACAAGGTAAAATGAAATTTCTCAGTACATCAATTTTAATATTTATTTACAGGCTTTACATACCATATTTACATATCTATTTCCATTGTTTATTTTACCGTTTATGTGCATGTAATACGTGCATGTTTAGCACTTTTGTGGACCTCGCTGTTTTGGACAATCGCACTGGACCAGTGCTCCCCCTTTTAGTCCGTTAAATCGAGGTTCCACTGTAGTGTAATTGAGCTTCTATATTATGCTCTATACAGCAAATTATGTTTTGTGCCTTGCAAGTTACAGGTAAGTTACAGCTTCTTACCATCATCTGAATCAGGTAAGACGGTGATCCTCGTGGTTGAGAACACCTGACCGAGGCGGCCTCCCATAGGCATGCTGAGGGTGACGTTAAAGCTCTCCTCAGGTTCGTACAGTGAGTCGTCTATAATCACTACGCGGCACGGCTTCTCCGTTTCATCCCTGTCAAAGCGCAGAACGCTGGTGTGTTCCTCAGGCCGTGAGATGTAGTCTGAATAGGACAGGACGGTGGTGGGAACAGTTCCAGTCGCTGAACCTGTAGGAGTATTAAGTTTAGGATTAGGTAAAGAATTATGGGAACTGTGATTGTGTAGTCTGATGCTGGAGAACTACAGGCCTGAGGTGTTTAGGTTTAATCCTGCAACCTGATCCACTTACGATGACGACACTGAATTATATACAGATAAAACAAGCACAACAAAAGAGCCTTCAGCAAAAGGAACGTGTTTCAAGTTGAGGATCACTTAAGGTCAACATGATAGACAACACAGGATCGATTAACAGGATATTTACTGACTTTTGGTCGGTGAAACAACCCCAGAATTAAATGAAAACTCATATAGGTAGGGCTCTCCTAAATTCACGGGAAAATGTGCTTAATTTCACAGATTTTTTAAGAAAAGAGCCACATTCACCAGCAGTCATTAAATTACACTCATAAACTGAATGATAGAATAACTGGAAGCTTCAATTCACAGCACAGCTCACCTTAAGAGTTGAATGGAAACCTAAAACATCCAGCTCCATCTCAAATTTGAAGAGATCATTCGTGTTCTGACAAGACCCAGAACAGGCACAGGACTAGTAATCGGAGGGTTTCTGGTTAAACTCCCACATCTGCCAGGCTGCCACTGTTGGGCCCTTGAGCAAGGTCAAGTCAAGTCAATTTTATTTGTATAGCACTTTTTATAATAGACATTGTCTCAAAGCAACTTTACAGACTCCAGGACCAACAGACCAAAAACCCCTGTTGAGCAAGCCGAGGGTGACAGTGGCAGGAAAAACTTAAAAACTTAAACCTTAAAAATACAGGAAGAAACATTGAGAGGAACCAGAATTAGCAGGGACCTATCCTCCTTGGGCAAGGCCCCTTAACCCTCAATTTCTTGGAATGCATACAGTCACAGTTGTAAGTCGCTTTGGACAAAAAGCGCCTTCTAAATGCCCAAATTGTAAATGTAATGAAACAACAACAAGATCAGGGTAATCTTCCACTGAAAAAAATCCATTATCATTATGCCCTTATTCATACAGCTAACATTTTTAAAGAGAGGCTGAAGTCCAGACCTGTTTAATCATCAAGCGTGAACATCACTGAACCTTCAAAGGAACATCTGAAGATAAGACTGTGAAGCAGATTCCCACCCACCTTCTTAAAAATTCCCCAATATCCCATTACAAACCACTCAGGATTTGTATGACAGCATTACATTAGGGAATTAAGTCCTACTCCTTATTAGCTTCTTCATTTTGATATATTTCTATATAAAATTTCTAACACTTTGAAATAATGTTGACCATATATGGTATCAGGATCGTGCAGCTAAAGTTTCCTGCATACCTTGCTGTGTAAAACAGATAACCATCAGCTCCTGACTGACGTCTCCGGACCTGCGGACAGGAATCAGAAGCTCTCCGATGTCTTCTTCGACCAGGTATGTAGCTGCGGGGATGAACACCGTCGACTCTGAGGACGAAAATCAAACCCCAACATTAAAACCCAGAATAATTTCAGTGAGGTTTACAGTATAAATTATCCAGACACTTTGGAGATCTAACAGGAAGCTGTACTGCATTAACGATTATGACAGCTTTTCAGAGTTTGATTCTTGCAAAAAAAGAGAAAAGGTTTAGATCCCAAAACTTAGATTAGCTTTTTGTAATGCGCCGTGAATCCTGGGGAAGAAATCAATACCCTCCCATCCTGCAGATACAAGCCTCTATAGGAACCACAGTGACTAAAATACCTGAAGTCTGATACCAATTACTTTTAAATTCTCCTTTAGGCAGTTTAGAAACTAAACTGAGATGATAAAGTTCAAGTTCACAGTAAAGTTTTGGAACCTTTACTGAACTGAACACAACAGAGGCATCTTGAATACCAGAGCATGTTTATGCTAATGTGCCCTCGACGCACCGCTTTCGAGTCTGTAACCTTTGCGTCAACAACACACTTGCAGCATAAATACTGAGCTGTCTACAGTCTCATGACCTTCAGGAAACACTGAACGTGTTTACCGGGGTTTACAACAGGGTGAGGGTACATCTTCAGGATTACAGGCTGAGACGTGAATCTCAAAACAATCACAGCAATAAAACGGGCATCCTTATTTTTTTACATGTGTGTACTGTATGCATTTATGTGACATATGTGATGATATGGACAAGTAACGAATTAAAATAAAAATCTGAAAATTTACCCCCTCATTGCACTTGTACCAGTTCACCACAGCATGTGCAACCCACAACACGTACATTTAAATAATGTATACAATAAAACTATTCAGTTTTGGGATGGTATTTTTTGCTTAAATTAGGGACAGTAATAGTGTAGTGGGTAGAGATTTGGGCTATCAATCTAAAAATTATCGTTTTGAATCCAGGCTCTACTATTCAGCCACTGCTGGGCCCTTGAGTGAGGCCCTTAACCCTGGGGCGCCGTACAATGGCTGACCCTGCGCTCTGGGATATTCTGAATATGAATTGCATTGTACTGTACATGTGTATATGTATATATGACAAATAAAGACATTCTTCTTCGCTAGAAGGTTGTGGGTTCGAATCCGGGCACTGTTGAGCCCTTGAGCAAGGTCCCTAATCCTCTAAGCCCCAGAGGCAACGTACAATGGCTGACCTGTGCTCTGACCATTTCATAGAAGCTGGGTTATCCAAAAGAAACATTTAATTGTGCTGTACATATGTATATGTGACAAATAAAGACGTACCATCTGCTCTAAATCCTTCTTCTAGCTATTACATATATATATAACGATAAGGCACAACATTATGACCACAGACAGGCAAAGTGAATAACACTATCTCTTCATCATGGCTCCTGTTAGTAGGTGGGATATATTAGGCAGCAAGTGAACATTTTATCCTCAAAGTTGATGTTAGAAGCAGGAAAAATGGGCGAGCGTGAGGATTTGAGTGAGTTTGACGAGGGCCAAATTGTGATGGCCAGACGACTGGGTCAGAGCATCTCCGAAACCGCAGCTCTTGTGAGGTGTTCCTGGTCTGCAGTGGTCAGTACCTATCAAAAGTGGTCCAAGGAAGGAACAGTGGTAAACCGATGACATGGTCATGGGCGGCCAAGGCTCATTCATGCACGTGTGGAGCAAAGGCTGGCCTGTGTGGTCCGATCCAACAGACGAGCTACTGTAGCTCAAATTGCTGAAGAAGTTAAAGCTGGTTCTGATAGAAAGGTGTCAGAATACACAGAGCATCTCAGTTGCAGGGCTGTTTTGGCAGCAAAAGGGGGACCAACACAATTTTAAGATGGTCATAATGTTATGCATTTTATATATATTATCAGCCTAGTCATAAGTAATATCACATACAAAGTATAACGCTGCACTTGTGGATTCAAAAACGCTTTAAATATGTTAACTATTGATGTTGGGAAGCCGGCTTCATCTGTATTACTACATCTCTAGTACTACATTACTTTGTACACACACACACACACACACACACACACACCTCATTTCTCTCTCGGGTTTATTCAGTTGATTAATTTGGTTAATTTTAAACTCAATGTAATTTTATTTTACCCACACAACACTGGGGTCTCTGAGGCCCCAAAAATTAAGGCAGTAACATCAAAGTCAACAGAACAACAAGATTAAAAGGAACTTAAAAGTCATGAAACACTCAAAATTATATAACGTGTTGTAACATTTTGTTTATAAATTTATTAAAAAAGATTCATTAGAAAAGACCCATTAAAATGTGTTATAAAAATAAAACACCAAAATCTTACTTTAAAGTGCATGGCTTGGGATATAACTAATTGAACTGAGTGATGTATGACTGATGTAAAGACAGAGGTCACTCACCATCCGCAGGGTCGATAATCTCCACTGTAGCAGACTGGGGGAACTCCAGTGCCCCCATCACAGGCTCAGACAGGAAAATCTGGAAGGTTTCTGACTGTTCATACAGGTTGTCTGTGAGTATCCGGACCTTCCAGGTGGCGCTGGTCTGACCTGGGTTAAACTGGACCTGCTTTTGGGCTTTACCTCGGAAGTCTTTATCCTTCTCCGCTGTACCATCTTTGGTGCCAATACCTGCAGGGTGCAGAAGGTAAATACAGTGAGTTTGTATATGCAAGGGTCAATTTATCCACTGTCTTATTTAATTGTCTATTTTATTTATAATTTGATGAAAAAAAGATTTATGTTTAGAGATCTTAAAGCAAAGCACAATGATTTTGTAATGATTTTAAACAGACTTAAGTTTAAGTAGATAAGCACATGCTCAGTCAGTAACGGGCATTCGGGCAGTGCTATTATGCTATTATGCTAGCCCATTACTGCTGGGACTATTATTATAACTATTATACTAAGAGATTCATTTAATATAGGAATAAATTATAAGTATATGATAATATTGCATTCAAATTTTTATTTCTTTTTTTATTACTCGTCACCATTCTTGCGAAATGAATGTGTAGCATTAAACATAAAGTATATATTGTATTGTATAACATATAGAATTGTTGAACTGAAAACCAAAACAGAGAGAGTTAGTAATAACGTGTCATTTGGCATGACCAAGCACAGCATGGGTGCTGTAGTAAATCATACGTAGTAAATAAAAAAGTGTTCATTTCCAAAAACAAAAGCAGGTAAATAATGTAAATCTATCTGTTTCCTCGGCTGCTCCCGTTACGGGTCGCCTGTGGATCGTGATCCGCATTATTGATTTGGCACAGTTTTACGCCGGATGCCCTTGCTGACACAACCCTCCTTATTTATCCGGGCTTGGGACAGGCACTACAATGCACTGGTTTATGCATCCTAGTGGCCAGGTACCTATAGGTACAATTTAGTGTCTCCAATTAGCCTGGCTGCATGTTTTTGGACTGTGGGAGGAAATTGGAACATCCAGAGGAAACCCACGCAGACACGAGGAGAACATGCAAGGATTGAACCCAGGATCTTCTTGCTGTGAGGCGACAGTGCTACCTTAGCCACCATGCCGCCCAGGTAAATAATGTAAATAATTATAATAAATATTGAGATAATTAATACATAAACACGAGAGTAATTGTAATAAACAGTGTGTGAGCACAACAAAAAAGAAACATTAAACATGAAACTCAGAGCGCCGTACTGACATGCTGATGCACAGATGAATTATATATTTGTCCCCTAAAAATGAGATTCCAGACTTTGAAATGAAGGAAGAAAGGGCCACTTTGATATGGCAGAACAGACGTGGTACAGAATATAGAAGATGAGACTCGTCTCTGTGTGCCCACACACAAAACTCTCTACAGGGCCTGAAAAAGCCATACGTATGAACGATCCCTTTCATCCAGATTTCTACCAGCAGGACCGAAACAGGAAGATTATTCTGGGTGGTCAATCACGGATTCATAGAGATGGAGGAGCCCTCAGCAGTGAAATTTGATCCTGCTAAAATCAGTAAAGATCCAGCTGTGAAGGAGCTGCACATCACAATTACAGCTGCACACCAGGAATTTGCCAACCACGAGCACTGAAATTAAAATTTCTTAGACTTTTTAATCTGTTTTATACGGCTAAAAGTACAAAGACACGAGAACATGACCTTGTTGTACATCCAATTCTAAAACCAAGGACATTCAGATACATACATACATAGATGGATGGATGGATGAATAAATGAATAGATAGATAGACAGACAGACAGACAGACAGATAGATAGATAGATAAACAGACAGATAGATAATAGATAGATATACAGACAGACAGATGACAGACAGACAGACAGATAAATAACCAAACAGACAAGCAGACAGACATAGACAGATAGATAGACAGATAGATAGACAGACAGATAGATGATAGACAGACAGACAGACAGACAGATATATAGATAGATAGATAGATAGATAGATAGATAGATAGATAGATAGATAGATAGATAGATAGATAGATAGATGATTGACTGACAGACAAATAGATGATAGATAGACAGACAGACAGACAGATAGATAGGCAGACCGACAGACAGACAGACAGACAGACAGATAAATGGATGGATAGATAGAAGCATGGACGGACAGACAGACGGATGGATGGATGGACAGATAGACAGATAGATAAAAAGACAGACAGATAGATGATAGATAGACATATAGATAGATAGACAGACAGACAGACAGACATAGATAGATAGATAGATAGATAGATAGATAGATAGATAGATAGATAGATAGATAGATAGATAGATAGATAGATAGATAGATAGATAGATAGATAGATAGATGGTTGGATAGATGGTTGGATAGATAGATAGAAGCATGGGTGGACGGACAGACAGACGGATGGATGGACAGATGGATGGACGGAGAGATGGACGGATGGGTGGGTTTGAATGGATGGACGGTGTGAATGGGTGGATTAATATAAGTTCCTTTTTGAAACTGTCCTGTACATTGTTCTGTTTGACTGTATGAGTATTGCTACATATATCTGACCCTCCTCCATTTAGCCGGTCTGCTTTCTCCTCTCCTTAAGAACCTCTGATTATCAGCATGTCAGTAAACCACGAGGGGACAGCCAACATTTTTTTTTCTTTTTGAGGTTTGACCTTCAGCTCTGTGGAGAAGAACTTTTGCTCTACTACAAGCTGCTCGTCCCATTTAAATACAATAGGCTGGGGAAACTGAATTTAGTGTTATACCTGCTGAAGCCTGATGGTACAGAATATCAGTAAATTAAACGTATTAGTGGCTTTCCACGGTATGTGCACAGTTCCTCAATCAGTTTCTTGTTTGTTTCTACCTTATTGCAGGAAAATCTTTAGGATGACTTGCCAAATATGCTGTTAAAACAGCTTGACTTAGTCCTGTGGTGTCTGGTACCAGAATATTATAAGCAGATCCTTCAACCAGGTGGATCCTACAGTGCATCCTGGTAGCTTCTCTACTTCAGGTAAAGGATACACATCTGCTTGGCCATTGACAAGGTCTTGGAGAGATCAGGAATCATCTGATCAGTTGATCTTCCATTGCTCTATTTAGTGTGGATGCTTAAGTGCCCACTGTAGGTTCTTTAAATAATGGATAGGAGTTAGCAAGGGCACATGTTTGGTGGTGGTCCTAATGTTTTGGCTCATCTGTGTATTATTTCTAATAATTCTTGCAATGTTTTTCAAAAGGTTTTCTAATACATTTCATTCAAAAACGGTTTTAACTTTTTTATTTTGCTAGTGTCACATTCACATTATGCATATCAACAAATAATTCATGCCACTTTAAATCAATAAGAATATTTCATGCCCAGGCTCAACACAGATCCCAGAGTATCTGTCCAATAAACTGATAACGGAATGCACTTACTGACGAACGAGGTCTCGCCGAGGTACCCCCTGCGTTTCAGCACCACCTCCAGCACCTTGGCCTCCTCATCCACCATGTAGTACTCCTTCTCCAGAGAGATCCACGCCCAGGTCAGCCTGAACTGCTGGTTCTTCAGCTTGTTTCCTCCTGTACACAATCACAATCACGCGTTATTTCACACTTTTCCTGTTACGCTAATCAGGAACTGACACTTCACGCCCACCAAAAACAGCACCTCGGGCCATCGGGAGCGGAGACCAGCGGATAATCTCCCATTACACAGCTGACAACAAGCACCAAAAATGACATATTTGGGTGACGCTGTGCTTGTTAATCTGTTCTGATAATGTGTGCTTTGGCAAAGCTTGCAAAACATTAGTAAAAAAAAAGCTTTACTAATATTAGCACTGTTTTATAATACAGCTGGGACGTTATCAACACTTGGACAGATACTGTTTTATTTATAACAGTTTTATTTTATCTACACTTAGGTTTGTTGATAGTTTAATGCACCAGTATTTTATATGTTTTATTTATTAATAGTAGCTTTTTTTAACGTACCCATATCAGCATTCAGACTGCACATATGTTTTAAAACATCACTTGGACAGATATATGAAGACTGTGTATTGGGGGCAGTTACCTAAGCCAAGCACAACCTACCTGATGATAACAGAATCTTAGCATTAGTCAGGTTTGTCAATTTTTTGACATTCAGGTGGCGTAGCGGCCTATTATGCTAGTATATGAAAGGCTTATTAAAAGACAATGAATTACATCTGATTCAATATTTAATAGCTGATTATATGTAAGAGTTTGAATACCACTAAGGATACATCAATTAGCCAAACCATTAGAACCACCCATTTAATACTCTGTCATTGTCTTATCGGGGCAAAACTGTTCTGACCCTAAGAGACAAGTCATCCTGTGACATCCAGTACTACAACATTACCAGTAGATTCTTGCTGTGAGGCGACAGTGCTACCCACAAGCCACTGTGCCGCCCCCTTATGCAATTTCTTTCACAGGTAAATGATGCACTTATGCCCAGCTGTTCACATGATGAAGGATTTGATGACAGGATGACAGGATTTGTCAGAACATTTCAGGTTCTTCCATTTCTCAGATGTCCAGATTCCATGCTTGGGTGCTCACTGCAGATGTTTTTGAGAGAGGACATGAGAAAGGAAGGGCACTTTGGCCTGCAACTGCACAGCTGTAACCTTTATGTTTTAGCCTAAATGAGACCATCTGTGGACCACTGTCGATGGTACTCTCACTGTCTGTGAGCACCACTTGCTGTTTTAAAGATACTTCTTTGTATGTATGAATGTGTGTGTGTGTGTGTGTGTGTACTCCCTGTTGCACATGGTCAGAGCTGTTTTATGTGGTCAGGTTGAATCAGTGTCAGTGTCAGTGTGCACCAGTACTATTATGTGTGTGTGCAGTGAGTAACTGGCAGGAATACCCTGCAGAAACCAGTTCACACTTTGATATTCACTTCAAACAGGGTTGATAAGGGTGCAGACAGGAAGCACACAAACTTTCTTTATTTTAATTACAAAAACAGCAGTACGACCGGCGAGGCTCGACTGTGCTGGATTAAAGCTCAGTAATGATTCACTGTTAGTGCTGGACTCACGCGTGGGACAGTGTGAGCTCAGTGATTAAGGTATTGGGGTAGTAATGAGAAGGTTGCAGGTTCAAGCCCCACATCTGCCAGACTGCCACTCTTGGGCCCTTGAGCAAGGCCCTTCACCCTAAATTGCTTAGATTGTATATAATCACAGTTCAGTATCTGTAAATGAGTACCTGTATCTACTAGATCATATATAAAGATTATCTACATTACTTATTTGGATTAACTTGATTTGATATGATTAAATAAATACTTAAAGTTATAAAGTTTAGACGTGTAATCACACCCAAATATATAAACTTAACATATAAAATAAGTTTGTTGTTTATATGTTTGTATATAAGTTTTGGAAATGACCTTTTCTGTTCCAGCATGACTATTTGTGTGTAAAAAAAAAAAGGTGTGGTTTAATGAGTTCGCTGTGAAGAACACCTCTGAACACCTTTGACCCCTCTGAACATCTTTAGAATGAATTGGGATGTTGACTCTGAGTCAGATCTTCTTGTCCAACACTAGTGCCTGACCCAATAAATGTATTTATTTATTTTTGGGCACATAAATGTGGGCACAAAGTTCCTCCAACCACTTATTAATACCACTACATAAACAAAAGTTTTGGGACACCCCTTCTAATTATTGAATTTATGTGTGTTCCAGCCACAACAGTTGCTAACAGGTGTATTAAATTACTTATACAGTATAAAGAAAACTATATGCTTTAAAAGTTGCAGGCTCTTTCCTGTTTGAGCATGACTGTACCCCTGTGCACAAAGCAGAATCTATAAAGACATGAAGAAAAACTAGTTTAAAGAAACTCCAGTGTCCTGCACAGAGACCTGACCTCAGCACCACTGAACAGCTTTGATATGAACTGGAACATCAATCAAGGACCAGCCATATAAATGCTCTTGTAACTCAATTGGCACAAATTCCCACAGTCATACTTCAAAGTCTTGTGAGAAGCCTTCTCAGAGGAGTGGCTGTTGCTATAGCTGAAACAATCCCACAGTGGTCACTCTATTTTAATACCATTTGTTATTGAAATGGGACGTTCAACAAGCTCATGGTCAGGTGTCCAGATACTTTTGGCTATATAGTGTATAATAGTAGGATATCACTCGAGATTGTTTTGTTTGAATTTGGCAGCACAACAGAGGCACAAACCCTCCCATGTTCCTCCACCCCCCCCCCCCCCCCCCACCCCCCCCTTTCCCGTCCCGTCCTCCCCTCAGTTGTCATGCTCGGTAAACCAGTCACGTCTTGGTATATGAAAAGGGCGAGGTGGTCACACTCACCCCACCATGTCTGGCTGTGTGTACGTGTGTGTGTGTGTGTGTGTGTGTGTGTGTGTGTGTGTGTGTGTGTGTGTGTGTAACTATGCCCTGTAGCACCTGCTCAGAGCCGGTTTATGTGGTCTGATTGAATCCGGAGCTTTAAACATATTTTTTTATAACAGGGATTCACTTTGAAACAGCTGCCAGTGACACCTGGGTGGTGATAATTAATACTGTATGTTCAGTACACAGACATGAACACAATGCTACAGAACAGCGGTTCTAAACTTTTGGCAAAGCCCCAATTTAGCTGGTAAATTTCCATAGCAGCCAATAATCCTTCCATAACAAAGACCAAACACACACACACACACACACACACACACACACAGATGAGCCAAAACATTAGGACCACCCACCTCATACGGTGTCAAAACAGCTCTGACCTGCCAAGACATGGAGTCACAAAGACATCCGAATCAGTTCTATGGTGGGATATTACCAGCAGGTAACTGGATTGGCCTACAGTGCATACTGGTGTTATTTCTTCCACATGATTTACGGAAAAACAGGATTCATCAGGCCAGTTGAGCTTTTCCCATTATTCCAAAGTCCAGTTCCAGTGCCCGTGTACCCATTTAGGTGCTTTCGACAGTGGACAGGAGTTAGCATAGGTACTTTTAACTTTGTGGCTTGGTGTCCACATGGACAATGGTAGCTCTGTGGTTAAGATACTGGACTAGCAACCAGTTCAAGTCCCACCACGGCCAAAGTAGCCACTGTTGGGCCCCTGAGCAAGGCACTTAACTTCAGTCATAATTGTAAGGTGCTTTGAATAAAAGTGTCTGCTAAATGCTGAAAATGTCAATGTGTCCTCATTACATTAGCTGGAGGCTTCCCTATGCCCATATGAATAGGAATAGTTCGACCATACCCAATAAAAACTACAAAGAACAGTGGTCTCTTGCCTAGAATGGGAAGACGACCCAAACTGTCACCTTATGCCGAGAAATGTTGTCCAGGTGGTCAACTGTAACACACCCAAACAGATTTGGTACAAATTAGAAGCTGCTTGTACTGTCCACAGTCAAGCCAGTTTTGTAAGCTTGATAACAAGAAGTTATTTACAAGCAGTCAAAGCTTCATAAAGATTGTAAAAGATTGTAAAAATAAAGTGTACATACTGGAAAAAGTATGTGAACCTCTAGGGAAATGTCTCCAAATTATGTTTTTATGCTTCATGACTGATAAATAATTATTAGACTCTGTTTTATTTGAGACACGGTGGCTCGGTGGGTAGCACTGTTGCCTCACAGCAAGAAGGTCCTGGGTTCGATCCCCAGGCGAGGCGGTCCGGGTCCTTTCTGTGCATGTTTGCATGTTCTCCCCGTGTCTACGTGGGTTTCCTCCGGGAGCTCCGATTTCCTCCCACAGTCCAAAAAACATGCAGTCAGGTTTATTGGAGACACTAAATTGCCCTATAGGTTAATGGGTGTGTGTGTATATATGTGTGTCTGCTCTGCGATGGACTGGCGTCCCGTCCAGGGTGTTACTGTGTGCCTTGCGCCCATTGAAATGCTGGCCCTAATTGGATAAGCGGTTAAGAAAGTGAGTGAGTGAGTGGTTTATTTGAAAGTAGTTAATAGAATAAAATTAGATAATTATACAATTAAGCATCAAAGAAAAAGATTATTTATTAAAACAATTTAGCTTAAATGTATTTTTATGTTTTTTTAATCCCTCCCCACAGTTTAAAGATTGCTGACACATAAGCAATAAACTCCACACGTCAGGAACTGTGTCACAGTGTAAAATGTGAAACCCTAAGAAGAACAAATACATTTTTGAACCCAGCAGAGGCGATCGTTTTTTCTTGGCAGGTACGGATGAGGCTCTTAGATCAAACCTGCCCAACAAATCCTACAGAGACTATAAAAGAAAATAAAAGGAGCTCCTAATGCCCCAAACCCTCCACCTGTGAACAACAGAAACCAACTGCAAACGTTAAAAGATTCAGACCTGACCGAATCTTCTCAGCTTACTTTGAATGTAAAAACTGCTTTAGTGAACTGGCTTTTGATTAAAGAGAATTAAAGAGGATTCTCAGAACACAAAGATTTCCACTCCTACACTGCTTGCTGTCAGAAAAAAAAAACAGAACGTAGCTTGTAAATCTCTATAAAAAAGAGCCGGATTAGCATTTAGCTTTAAATTTAAATTATTCTGATGATCCACTCAAAAAATATCTACAATAAGGGTAAACAAGTATCCAACCCTGTTACCTATTACCTGAAGTAATAAATAATACAAAAAATAATAAATAAAATCAGTACTTTGCTGAAATGGGAATGTTGGTGATTATGGCTATGAGATGTCTATGGTAAAAAAAAATCTATATTTTACAAAACGTCCCAACTTTTTTAGATATGGGGTTTGTACATCACTGTGGTTTAGTTTTGGCCCATTCCTTTTGGAGCATCATCTTTAATTCCCCAGTTACAATTTTAAACACTCATTTGCTGTGAACTTGTAATAAAATTCTAGTCAAATATTGGCTACAAACAGATCTGACTAGTAAACAGTTGTTGCTCCACAGGTGTAACAGACGTTCTATACTTGTTATCTAAAATAATTAATATACACCGACCAGGCATAACATTATAACCACTGAAGGGTGAAGTGAATAACACTGATTATCTCTTCATCATGGCACCTGTTAGTGGGTGGGATATATTAGTATATTAGGCAGCAAGTGAACATTTTATTCTCATAGTTGATGTTAGAAGCACGACTGGGTCAGAGCATCTCCAAAACTGCAGCTCTTGTGAGGTGTTCCCGGTCTGCAGTGGTCAGTATCTATCGAAAGTGGTCCAAGGAAGGAACAGTGGTAAACCGATGACAGGGTCATGGGCGGCCAAGGCTCACTGATGCACGTGGAGAGCGAAGGCTGGCCCGTGTGGTCCGATTTAACAGACGAGCTACTGTAGCTCAAACAGCTGAAGAAGTTAATGCTGGTTCTGATAGAAAGGTGTCAGAATACACAGTGCATCACAAGATGGTTGCGTACAGGGCTGCAAAAGGAGGACCAACACAATATTAGGAAGGTGGTCATAATGTTATGCCTAATGTGGTGTATATATATATTTTTTTTTTCTAAAATGCCAGGCTCAAACCCTGCTTCGACTGTGTTTGTGTTAATTGGTAAATTAGATTTCTTGCTGGACTATTAAACTACTGAATGAATGAGTCCAGTGGCCATTGGTATCATTGTTAAGGTTGCTTCTTCTCTGTACATGACCTGTATATCAGGATGGCACCTCTGCACACCAGGACGATATAATCTCCTTATAAAGCCGATGATTTGCTGTAAATATGCCCCTCACGCTCGGTGGGTAACTGTGGGTCAGCACTGCCCATAAAAGACCTTGCTTGAGTATTTATGAGCTAGATAAAACCCCGATGTTCACTTTAGTGAAACATTGTAGGAGTGTTTATAGGTTCTTTGCACTGATGTCATCTAAACACTGACTGAAGACAAAGGTCAAATATGTATATATACTTAAACAGATGTAGATGATCTTTATCTGGACATCACAGTGTCACAGTTTTATTTTTAGGTGCCATCCTTGACATCTCTCTCTTAATAAAAGCATACACTGATCAGCCATAACATTAAAACCTCCTTGTTTCTACACTCACTGTCCATTTTATCAGCTCCACTTACCATATTAGAAGCACTTTGTTGTTCTACAATTACTGACTGTAGTCCATCTGTTTCTCTTGTTAGCCCCATTTCATGCTGTTCTTCAATGGTCAGGACCCCCACAGGACCACTACAGAGCAGGTATTTTTTAGGTGGTGGATCATTCTCAGCACTGGAGTGACACTGACATGATGGTGGTGTGTTAGTGTGTGTTGTGCTGGTATGAGTGGATCAGACACAGCAGCGCTGCTGGAGTTTTTAAACACCTCACTGTCACTGCTGGACTGAGAATAGTCCACCAACCAAAAATATCCAGCCAACAGCACCCCGTGGACAGTGTCCTGTGACCACTGATGACCAACTCAAACAGCAGCAATAGATGAGCGATGGACTACAGTCAGTAATTGTAAAACTACAAAGTGCTTCTATATGGTAAGTGGAGCTGATAAAAAGGACAGTGAGTGTAGAAACAAGGAGGTGGTTTTAATGTTATGGCTGATCGGTGTATATGCATAATTCCTTAGTATTTTTGAGAAATGTATGCCTGCGGACTGTAGAACAGTGAGCATAGCTTTGACTAGGGAATGTCTATGAATAATTGTTTTGCCTCTGGCTTATCTCAGTAGTTGGAATTAATATGACATCTTTAAATTAAATGTCAAAATAAGCAGCTCAAATATTTAATCAGAATGGATTAAAATAGATAGAAATACATTTACTGCAATGAGCAGACACTTTTATCTAAAGCAAACTGTGACAGAGGACAATTATTATAGTATAAGACATTATGCATGGTAAATTAGTAAAGTAGATAAATGTACTGGAAGTATATTAAATACAAATACACATGGTTAAATATTATAGGTTTCTTCCCACTAAATACTACAGCTGTTGGCACTATTTTGTCTTAAGAATAAAATTGAAATCTGTACAGCTTCAGTTAAATGCTGACCTGCTCAAAACTCTAAATGTGTAAGAATGCTTCAGGCACAAAGTTCTCAGGTTTCCAGGTTCAAAGCTCACTGAGAAAATAAAGGTGAGTTAATGTATAACTCAGGTTTAAGTAGCTGAGCAAGTGTTTATTTAACGTCAGTCACGTCTTAAGATTTTCCAAGCTTCCAGTTTCATCAGCGTAATAATTCATGCAAATAACCGCTCACTATATGCAGCACGTATCAGTCATACGGCTACTGATTAGCACAATCTGTCACAAGACCACTACAGGATCACCACTGACCAGGTATTACTATGATTACCAGTATGAAAGTGGTGGTCTAATTCTAATGAATACAACTTTGAGCATGTAATATTCCATTTGCAATTAGAACCATATCAACAATAAAAGGAAAGAGAAATATGTTTAGGACACAGATGTGTATGTAAAAGTTAGTGCACCTCGGTCAAACTATGAGAAATCTTCAAGTTTTCGCACTTTATGCGAAATATTTATATTTTGGTTATAAATGGTAAGGGTGGGAGGAGTAGTAATCAACTCCTGGAACGCTGGAAAAATGCATCGGTGTTTGTTTGTTTATTAGGATTTTAACGTCATGTTTTACACTTTGGTTACATTCATGACAGAAACGGTAGTTACTCATTACACAAGATTAATCAGTTCACAAGGTTATATCACACACAGTCATGGACAATTTTGTGTCTTCATTTCACCTCACTTGCACGTCTTTGGACTGTGGGAGGAAACCGGAGCACCCGGAGGAAACCCACACAGACACAGGGAGAACATGCAAACTCCATACAGAAAGGCCCCGGACCGCCCCACCTGGGGACCAAACCCAGGACCTTCTTGCTGTAAGGCGACAGTGCTACCCACTTAGCCACCGTGCCGCCCCATTGGAAGGTGACTGTAGAAAAGTGATGTCATTTAGTTTTAAAATTCGTAATAAACAGAGTTTTAAGCTTTTGGTAAATGATTTTTGTAGCCAGCTGAGAGTCTGATCTGGTCTGCTCTGGAGTCTTACCCACCCTTATTTGCAGAATGCTTCTAGTCCTGAATCTTGATCATGTTTGTGAGGCAACAGTGAACTAAATCTACTGTGTCAGCACAATCTTAATGCGAGTGCTTTGCTGCATATGTTGGGGAACATATGAGAAGTACTATTTAAGAACTGTCTTCTTTCCTTAATTGAAATTTCTAAGTTACACTTCTGAAGACTTGGAGAAGAATTGTAGACTGGAAGCAATTTGTTTCTGAAAAGTTTTCCTCTGCTTTGTAAACACCAATTAGCTTCATTTTTAATTGGCTGTGTAAAAAAGCATAAATTAAAGAAGTTAGAAAATGTATCGTGCTTTTGAATCATCATTGACTTACTCATCATGACCTGAAAGTTAATAAGTTTCCTAACAATATTCAAATGAAGCCTGATCAAGACAAAGACGTACGTTATTACAAATAAATTTCATTAATTAAAGACAAACATGAACGTATGAGACCACACAGACCCCTTAATTATTCTATGAATGAATTAACCAAATTGAATTAATAAGTGGGTTTAATTAGACAATACAAACCCGGTGTGATTATTACCACCACTGTTAAATCAAAATCCTCTTCAGCAGTATGAAGTAGCTAAAAGGTCTCAACAATCTGCAACCTCGCTGCAAAATCATTAAAAATATATAAGTCTGAAAGGGATTACAAAGCAATTTTTATCACTCTGGGACTTCAGCAAATAACAGTAATGAATCCTCACAGAAGTGGCCAGCCTACTAAAATCCTCCAAAAGTGCACTGAGGACTCATCCTCAGTGAGAAAGTCAAAAAAGAACAAACTCTAAACTCTACACAACTGTCGTCCCTTCCTGCCTCAGAAAAGTGCTCACATTATAGCTGGTGTAAAGTTAATACAGGGTTCTATTAGAACAATATCAAACCAACAGTCTCACATGGTGGTGCGAGTGTGATGGTGTGGGGATGATGTGCTGCTTCAGGGTCCGAGAAACCAGAACTAATGAAGCCACAGTTTCTTTCTACCAGTAATCTAAACTTTAGGAACAGTTATACAGTCTTCAGATTGACAGTCCAAAACTCTACCCACTAGGCTACCACTGTACACCAAGTCAAATTCCATGTATGTGAAAAAAACTTCATTAGTCAATTAATCTAATGTTGAGTTTGATTATTAAAAGTGTGTGTATGTGGAGGGGTGGTGGTTTAAAAAGGTGTTAAAGGGCAGTGGTAGCTCAGTGGTTAAGGTACTGGACTTCTAATCTGAAGGTTGCCAGTTCAAGCCCCACCACCACCCCGAACAGGGCCTTTAACCCTCAATTGCAGTGAAATTATTGAAAGATACCAGGGGCAGACCTTAAATGCAAAATAATGCAAATATTGGAACATCAGAATGTGACTTATATTTTTTTGCCACTGTATATATCAATGATGTACAGAGAGCCACTACCTCTGACAAGCTACAGTGTATATAATGTTATTAAGCAGATCAAGGCATTTGGTGAAATGCGCTAACTTTCTTCATCTACACACATGAGTTTGAAGACCACGGACGACTCGTGTCATCACCATGGTAAATACTTCAGATGATACATTATGAATTTGGCAATTGTGAGCTTTTTCCTGCCAAATATTTAAAAGTGGTAGAATAATTAACACCAATTTAAAAAAAGTGAAAAGTACGAACACGACTTTACAAGTAACTACCCTAAAAAATCCGAGTAGCAGCTCTCACACTTTTCAGTTGTCACTCACTTTGCATTTGCCATTTTCATTAAACCCAACAAAGTCAGACAGCGCTGTGAGCAGCGCTGAATAACTTCACAGCTCCTGTACTTCATCAATGACGTCAATGAAATAATAAAAAACTAACACGCTGGATTAGGACCAATTTGTACCAGAACATCAGTAAATCATTTTATTTACATTCTCAGATGTGACTTTTACACAAACTAATCAAACTTTTGTTTTTGTTATTTAGAATACACAGTCCTTGGGTTATGCACCGATCTATTATGCTAGCCAACCACTGCCTAATACACACCATGTATTATTTGTACAGGCAGTGACTTTGAGGTTTTTAGGTTTTCTCAACAATAAAAGCAAAACGTTGTTGGAGTGATAATTAACACATGCTATGACAGTGCAATAGACCAGTGAATTACGAATAGGAGCTGTGCTAGCTATGTGCCTCCTCTCTGAATGCCAGGGTTGCCCGTATTTGGTAATCGTGAACAATGAGTGTAACCAGTGTCCACTGACACTCAGGCACACTGCTGGTTTCTGCCAACGTCGTGCCTGGTACTCATCAACATGGCCAAAGCTAATATAAACAAGATATAAACATGATATAAAGATATAAACGAGTCAAGCTTTTGCAACAGAGCTTGGGATGATTGATGGATAGATGACTGATTAGAGTCTGGGCCTGGCATTTATACCAGAAAATACCAGTCAGATCTGACTAATCCGGTGTGTGGGCTCAAAGCTAAACTCTAGCTCCATCATTGAAATAAATTAGAATGGACAATAAAACACTAAAAGCAGAATTATTTATTAATTCACTCCTATATAATTAATATTCAAATACTAAAATTAGACAGAAAACATATTTTCATTTATTTTTTATTTCATATAGTCATGGAAAGTCCTTAATTGTATTGGCTGGCAGATGTGTATTAATTTTACATAATGAGCAGCACCTAATGTAAATCTGGTCAAAGGTTTAATCAGGGTTTCAAAATGCTGAATTAAAACTATTAAATGCCATATTCTAGTTATTACATCCAGGATTAATAAAAACGATATTGGATCTACATTTTAAGTTTAGTTTTTTCCGTTCTGCAAACACTAAGAGTTTAATAGCGTAAGAAGGAGAAATGATTAACAAGAACAAGTTTTAAACAACATCAAAACACTGACAAACTGTAACGTGTAAAGTCAGTGGTGATTGTGGTAAAAGATGGATTTTTTTTTTTTTTTGCATCATTTGATTGATTCCTTAAAACATTGAAGTCTACCTCTCACACCACTGAACCATCTCTGGAGTTAACACCAAAATGGTATTCAAAGCAAAGCAAAGTCGTACAGCATATTTAAATCCAAGCGTTTCTCAGACTAAGCGATAGTTGTATTTGTGGTTTGAACTTAAGTCGTATTCGTTGTTTGATCTTCATTTCAGTGATGAGCAATATGTTTAACACCCCTGTGTGATTATGTGGTATCTTAGTCTTAACATTTACTACTACATTTATATTAGATGTAACTGTCCTGTCTAGAGCTGTAAGGTATTTTACAGTATTTAAAGTAGTGTTTGTATTTACAATCACAAAGCATGACCTAAAATCAACTCTGTATTAATGTCCATGAGTGTGGAATGGAATACACAACAAGCACTCAGCAACTTGTATTATTATCAACTTGGTGGTGCAGAACGTTTGATAACATCTTAACTTTGTTGCATGACCTCCAAATTCGCTGTTGGTAATTACGACTAACTATAATAATAATAATAATAATAATAATAATAATAATAATAATAATAATAATAATACATTTAATTTGTAACGCACTTTACATTTGATACAAATCTCAAAGTGCTACAAGATAAAAGACATCACTACAAAAAATAATAAGCAATTTAAAAGATAGCCGCAATCACTACATCAATTAAAAATTACTCGTAAGTTCTGCTAAAAGTCAGGGAGGGCATTCCAAAGGTGAGGGGCAGCAGAACAGAAGGCCCGATCACCCACGGTACTGAGCTTGGTTTTTGGGGGGAGAAGGCGATTTGAATTTGCAGAGCGGAGGGATCGGAGTGAGGTTTGTGTGATGAGCAGTTCTTTCAGATAGATGGGAGCATATGCATAAATACACTGGTGAGTGAGGAGGAAGACCTTGTATTCAATCCTGACAGAGACGGGGAGCCAGTGAAGAGAACAGAGAACGGAGAGGTGTGATATGCTCATGTTTTCACACTCTCATCAGGATCCTAGCGGCACTGTTCTGAATCTCTGAAGACTTTTGCTAGAAATCCCAACGAGAAGTACATGACTATAGCTGATCATTTCTTTGTTCAGGTGTGAATATAGCTAGTAACAATGCAACCACTAAAAAGGTAAACAATAACCATAAAAAGTGGTGTCTTTGGCAAGGTCAGTAAGAAGGTCGCTGGTAAAATGCAAGTCAGTTTTCTGGTTTTCTTTTCTTTTATCAGAACATTCTAGTGTATCAGATGTATTATTCATGTTCACACATACTACAGTGCAGAATTTTTTTAAACCACAAACAGCTCTTAAACCCTGACTGCACCATTACTGAACCATCTATAAGTGCAGCTACAGCATTTGCAGGTTTTACAGCCTTGAGACTTTCATCCAAGTCAGTATTATACCATAAATCTCATTCTCCCATGTGTATAAAATTAATTTTGTATTGTGTTTCTACAGACTCAGAAAAGTTCTTGCTCGTGAGGGGGAGGCAGCGTGGAATTCAATGAACTCCTGTTTTGTTGCGGCACCTTCACATCTGACCGGCTGAGGAAACAGGGAGGAAAACAGCATAGTGGACATGACTTAAGGTCAGGGTGAGTTCAGGGAGTTCACACCATGCTTCAGTGCCTACACTTGTAATACCAGAGGACACCTTCCTCATGCATAAGGCCAACAGCAGTGAAATTATTGAAAGATACCGGGGCGGAGAGTTGATAATAAATAAAGTAATGCAGGCTGACAGTATATATCAGCAATTTGATGTGAGATTTCAAAGTATCTAGATGCAACTAACAGAGTTTCAATCAAACCAGACTGCTGGGGCATAAACTGCAGCAGCACAGATAACAAAAACATTTATCTATAAAACAGTCATGGCAACAAATGTCACTGACAAACTGCATTAGCAAAGAGCAACAGTGGTCTCAACTGGAAGAGTAATTTAGGATGGTTGGTTGATTGATGGTTATAGCCCCATCACTGCCAGGTTGCCACTGCTGGGCCCTTGAGCAAGGCCCTTAACCCTCAATTGCTGAGACTGTATACTGTACACTGTCACAGTACTGTAAGTCGCTTTGCATAAAAGCGTCTACTAAATGCCTAAAGAAGTAAATATAAAAGGTTGGTAAATGCCACAAGTGGCACAACAAAAACACCCACACTGGGTGTTTGGGTGGCACAATGGTAAAACTCGTAGCCAGCCCACCAGTGCTAAGATCTCAGACTCTCAAGTTCAAATCTCAGTTCGGCTATCATCCAGACGGGCACCTACATGGACACAAGAGCGAGAGAGAGAGAGAGAGAGAGAGAGAAGCTCCAATTGGCCACTACTGAATTGGGCACAAAAAGGAAAAACACCCACAGAATTTAATGTGCACATTTCAGACTCCTAAAGAACTGCAGGTCAGTAGGTTTACAAAGGCTGTGACATATGGTAGAGCTGTATTCAAAAACCTTTAGTATTTAAGCAAAAAGGACCCCATAGCATAATTTTTGGCATGCTGTTTATACGTAGACTGGAAATATGTCCAGTTACATAGTGCAGTCGTCCTGTTCCACCTCACAACTGAGGGAGACTGTATGAAGGTCACTGGTTAAAATATGCCTGGAAAATACTGGCACAAAGGGACAAAATCCGGCAATTTAAAGCCTAATCCTATTAGCATTAGCTTGAGCTGGATATGAACTCGATACTGCTCCCTTTACAGAAAAATGGGATTTGTGAGAGGGTAGAATAAAGGTAACCAAAAAAAAAGAAAACAGTGCTCATATGACATTTGCACCTGAATGATCCGGAAACCTGTTGGAATGATGTTGTAAACACAGACAAACTAAAAATAGAACGTTCTGGACAACATGGGTCTAATCATGTCTGGTGTCTGTTTGTTTCATCATCATCCCAGGCTTGTTTATTCATTTATCAAGTCCTACATTTCTGTCCAGCTGCTTTAAGACAATGTTCTAATGTTAAAAACACAAGTACAGACCAGTAATTTTGATCTAATGACTTTGCAGTCAGTATAACAGTCATGGACACTAGTGGTAGTGTGTTGCAGTGTGTTTTTGTGCTTCATGACCTGAACATCACAGCTGAATGGCTGAAAATAAACACAAGGACGAGGAGCAGGAACTTCTTTTGTTTATGGGCAGCTTTTAAACCCTCCACAATTTAAAGCTCTCTTGACGTTGTGCAGTTATCAGAGTACCAGAAGCCTTTAATTAACAACAGACCTTTTTTGGGGGGTTATTGGAATAAATTCAACCATCCTGACAGATTTTCTCCTAGCTTAAGGTGACAATATGGAGGTTCTTAATGTCATCACTAGAGATGGGCCCGATCTGATCCCAGATCGGTATTGGGTCCGATATTGATGTCACATACATATCGGACATCTAATCCACATCTTGTGCTGGACCATAAACCCGCCGTAACTTAACATAATATATATATATGAGGCATGTCACTGATCCATGCTAGCGGGACAGGAAAACACCATGAGGCAGCAGACTCTCGCTGATGCTTTCGAAAAATGTGCTAAACTTCCAGAGAAATTGCTCAACTTTATCATACTCGATGACCAACCACTCTCTGTAGTGGAAAATGTCGGATTTCGTGGTCTTTTAGAGTCCTTAGAGCCCAGGTATAATCTGCCATCCCAAAAATATATTTCAGAGACTGCTATTCCCGAACTGTATAACAGAGTATCAGCGCAGTTAGTCCTAATAATATTAAAGTACAGTAGACCCTTGACTTACAAATGTAATTGGTTCCGAAGGGCTGTTCTTAAGTCAAAATGTTCATTAGTTAAACCTGTTTTTCCCATAAGAAATAATGTAAATAGAATTAATCTGTGCCAGAGCTCCCCCCCCCCCCCCACTTACCTAACCTTTCTTATGTCTTAAATGGTCTATTTTGTTATAAATACAAGTATATTTCCCCTTAAATCTTAAATTATAGAATAGACATTACTGTAATAAACAATAATAAACAATAATACACAGCAGTACTGTACATAAACACACATCACATTTCAGTACAGTACGTGTGCTATATCATACACCATAATAAATTTCCTTCTTTTTTTAATAAAATGTATCTACCAGAAAGAACAATAACTCTCATATTTCTCTATTATTTCCTTCTTTATTTCAATAGTATTGTATTTTGTAGATGTAACTGCATGAAAGAACAACTTCCTTCTTCTCTCTCACTCACTGTCCTCTCTGTCTGATACACAGTGACAGCTACTGGCAGGAGTAATTATACAACACACCAAATAGTAATAAATGTTTTATTTTCTCAGCACTGCACTTTCTCTGCACCTTCTTTGGGGACATTTTGATATTGAATTTTACAAAATATAAAGAAAACATCGGAAAAACACCGTCCGCTGTCAGAATGTTCGCTCACTGTATATATATATATAGAGAGAGAGAGACGGTCGAAGTCAACTTGTTTGTGACATCACGTGTTTCGCGAATTTCGGTTCGTAATTCTAAATTAGTTCGTACGTTAAGTTCAAAAAGATCGTTCGTAACCCAAAATTTTCGTATGGTTCGTATCAGTATCAGTATCGGTATTGGCAGTTGTGTATCGGAATCAGATTGGAACTGAAAAACTGTGGACTGTTGGCCCATCACTAGTCATCACTGTTTATAGTTATTATTTACTTTTTAGTGGCTGTATTCAGTGCACTAGGAGTCCTAAACTATAGCAAATAATAAAAAAATGCTTTCAGCTTACAATTTCCAATCTGCCTGAATTGTAAGATGAGAGGAACTGTGGAGATTAAGACAACATCCTAAATAACAAGAAGATTCTGAGCTGATTATATCAAAACACCCAGATGACAGCAAAGAATCTACAGTGAGGTTTAAATGACAGAAGTGCTGCTGCACTGTTTTAATATGCAGTCTTGCTTACACCAGCATAATCTACATAGAAAAGTAATTAGAAGAAAAAGAAAGTACCTGCAAAATCATCACAAAATGCAACTAATGCGACACAATCTGAAGTATTGTAGTGTAGGCTATTTTTCCAGATGAACCACACAAGTGCAGACAGCACTTTCAGTGATGTTTCATTACGAGGCTCTTTTAGGCAGACAGGTTTACTGGGCAGGTTTACAAGCACAAATCACAACAGAAGATGACTCAAGCCACCTTAAACAAACAGCTGGACCTCCCACAAGTCCTTGTGCCACAATCTATTTACATAATGCCCATTTGTCTTCGTGCCAATCACAGCCCAGTGGATGTGGCCTTAGCACCCACCGACATCACAGTATGCAACATCATCTAGATCAGGGGTTTTTAAACTGTGGGGCTGCTAGGGGGGCCAACCCAGTTTGCCATTGGCCAGCAAAACTTAAAAATAGGGCTAACACAAGATAAATCGGTGACAAAAAATAAAGACTGCGGTTATAGGACATGTGTGTGTGGGTGTGTGTGTTTCTTTAAGAGAGGTGTATAGTGGGAGATGCTCTGTTCACAGTATCGCAATAAGTGATTCAGGAGTCGATTCATTCGAGGTCAGTACATGGAAAGTTGAAAACCCCTGATCTAGATAAGCCAGAGGCATTTTAGAAACA
This sequence comes from Trichomycterus rosablanca, assembly GCF_030014385.1. Taxonomy (NCBI): domain Eukaryota; kingdom Metazoa; phylum Chordata; class Actinopteri; order Siluriformes; family Trichomycteridae; genus Trichomycterus; species Trichomycterus rosablanca. The sequence goes on from NC_086007.1 coordinate 4,291,170, forward strand.
AGTACTATGGACTGATGGAGCAGAAATGGAACACTCTGCCAAATGTCTAGCATAAGGGTGAATCTATTAGACTCTATTAGGCATTGTGTGGCAGCCAGTGGTACCAGAAACATTACATAGGTGGATGGAAGAATGAATTTCAATAAATAAAATGTAAATCAGGCAGCTCAGGTGGTGCAGCGGAAAAAACACATGCTAGAACACCAGAGCTGGGATCTCGAATACCTCATATCGAGTCTCAGCTCTGCCTGCCGGCTGGGCAGAGCGGCCACATAAACGATTGGCCTGTTGTTCATATAGGGGTGGGATATTAAGCCGGATAGGGACTCTCTCTCATAACTGATGCAGCTACGACCTCTGCTGGCTGATTAATGGCGCCTGCACAAAGACGAGGAGCGTGTTGATCAGGGTGTGTCTCTTCGTACACAGTGCTGATCCGCATTGCACTCGTCAAGTGTTGGTTGATAAGATGCATACGGTTGCCGGCCACATGTCAAAAGGGGGGGTGTGTTCGCTTTGTTCTTCTCAATCAGAGCTGGGGTTGGCATTAGTGGAGAGGAGGCATGATGCAATTGGGCAGTTGGACATGCTAAAGTCGGGAAAAAAGCATAAACAAAATATAAATATATCTATCTATTTCCTCGACTGCTCCCTTTAGGGATCGCCGGCGGATCGTGATTCGAATGATTGGTTTGGCACAGTTTTTACGCCATATGCCTTCCTGACACAACCCTCCCTATTTATCCGGGCTTGGGACCGGCACTACAATGCACTGGTTTATGCATCCTAGCGGCTAAGTACCTATAGGACAATTCAGTGTCTCCGATTAGCCTGGCTGCATGTTTTTGGACTGTGGGAGGGAAACCAGAGCTCCCGGAGGAAACCCACGCAGACAGTGAACTCCGCACAGATGGAACCAGGACCGCCCCACCAGGGGATCGAACCCAGGACCTTCTTGCTGTTAGGTGACGGTGCTACCCACCGAGCCACCGTGTTGCCCTAACAAAATAAATATATACAGTATATATTAGTTAAGAAACTAAGGTTAGTTTTTACAGTATGGTTCTAAACTCCATCATGAACTACTTAAAAAAGCTGAAGCCTTTAGAAATCCTCCTGACCTGAACCCTGGTCTGAACAGAACTAGAAGAGTTCTGCGAGGTGAACATTGCAAAATCAAAAATAGAAAGAAGATGCTGGATACACAAAATTTTGAAAAATAAGCTGAAACTGGACTTATCTGACCAAAGGACATGAACTGAAAGTACTTAAAAAGCCAATGGAGAATGGTCCAAGAATATTTCAGAACTAGTAGAAGTAAAAGTAGCTAA